>NC_047109.1:54553965-54806465 GCF_902500255.1 Thalassophryne amazonica | reverse complement strand
ATATGGTCTCTGGTGAGTGTATTTAAATGAGACACACAAAGATAGTGTGTCATGATGAAGAGAAGCAGGTTGAATAGGATAAAAGCTGATTCCACACTAAAGCTGTAACTATTAATTGATTATTAATTTTCTGACATTTGATGGATCAAACAACTTATCAATTACAAAATTAATCATTAGTTGGAGCCTTATTCCACACTGTACTCACGCGGAGGTGATCGCTCGATATCGCTCTTGGCCAGCCGTGTCCCAGATTTGAGCTTTGATGGTCTTTCCTTCTACCTGGATGCTGCGTGTAGCAAACTCCACCCCAATGGTGCTCTTACTCTCCAGGTTGAACTCATTCCGGGTGAAACGGGACAGCAGGTTACTCTTCCCTACACCCGAATCACCGATCAGCACCACTATGGGGACAAAAGGACATTTCACACAAAGAAAGTGAAATATTTATCCACACAGTAACATTGCTAAACTCTTATGTTCTTGCAAAAAGTTGCACTTCAGTCAATCTTAAGATGCTGCGCATGTGTCATGCATATGTGTAGGTCTCTCTACATGTCATACTACCTACCCCCCGCCTTGCCAACCACCATTAAGGCGCTGCCACACCTTGATGATTTAGCCTGCGTATGCCGTATTAAAAACACTGTGTATGCCGACAGCCCTGTTTTCACCCAGTGGTTCAGGTCGGTACTGCACGGTGTGGTGTGGGTCATAAACAGAGTAATTTAACATTTTATTTTAATTTTATCCAGAGGTGGAAAACTCCGGCTTCAGAAAGTATAAGCCCTAACATTTATTGCTTCTACCTGTGCACCTAAAACAGGTGATCTCAATAATTAGCTCATCCACCTGCCTGAAAAGTTGAACTGATTATAATCATCTCGTTTATTAGGAAGATGGAACAAATATGTGGTTGGACTTTTACTTTCTGAAGCCAGAATTTTTGCCTCCATTTTAATCTTGACGGATCATTTTCACCGCAAACAGAATGTTGATGACTTGATTGATGGCAGCAGTAAACGCTGTCGTGAATGAATGAAGCGCTCTGTGACTCGACACTTTTCAAGCGCTGGTCGCGGTCTGATCGTGACTGATCAGGCCGTGACCAGAGCTTTGATCAGTTCCTCCAGACTACCCAACTGCCCAGATGAATGCCAGGTTCCAGACACACTGGGGACGTTTTGTTTCGCAAACTGTGTCCTAATTACTGTCGTAATACTAATCATGACAGGTGGGTTCATCCCTTAATACCACAACAAAGCATGTGTCATGAAAACTCCAATGACAGTTGTGCTGCCACCAATTAGTATCCAACTAGCAACTAAATCTTCCATTCTCCTTCAGGCCTCCATTTTGCTGTTGACATCTACGTGCTCATTCAACAAACACATTTACAGGATGATCTCAATTTGATTTTACATTAAACCATGATGATGAACAGCAAAGCTTTAATGGTTTGTTTCCTAATCTGCTCTTCTCAGGAAAAAAGAGAAAGAAGCAGGCAGATCTTTTTTCTGAGATTTACTTCCGCATCTGTCAGGTGAGTCAGTCTGTCAAAAGGAACTTACCAACCCCACTTTACAGCACACCACCCTGCTGTTAGGAAACAGGAACTAGCTGTGGAATGTTGAAACTGCATTAACAAACGAATCACTGTGTCCACACTTGCACTGATGCAACGTTGCTCATTCTGTGTGCATTTTGGGTTTCTTAATGCAGCTATGGTGTAACAGACATGGGTAGAAACCTGCATACAGCTGTGTTTGGCTCAGGCAGAAAGATGATACTCTATCCCGTAAGACAATATTAAAATCAACAACTTCAAAAGGTAATGTATGAAGCCTCAGGTGACAACACCCCACATGCATTTCTCCTTTAAATGCCAAAAAACAGTTAATGTTCTCAAATTTGTCCTGCACAAAAGCCCTTGGGAGGGGAACTTTGTGCAACCACTTCCTGGATCTTTGCAATCAGACAAGTAATATAGCAGCACTACACACCCATTCACAAACCCTTTGTTAAGTTAGCAGCATTCTACTGCACAACAGGTATGACACATCATCATTATACGATACAACTCTACACTGGTAACATTGCCTACGTGTCACATAGTGCAAGGATGGTCATTTCAGGCTTCGTCCCAGTTCCAAAGTCATCCAGATTAGGGGAGTTGGTGACTCTCAACTGAAAGTGTGAGTGACAGTGCGGATGTGTTCGTCTGTTTATGCAGTTGTGGTCAAAATAATAGCAGTGTGTTTAAAAAAGTGATTAAAGCTCAAAATCCTTACAATAGCTTTTATTTCCCTACACACAAATGCATTGTGAACATTGCACATTCTATGCCAAATCAAAACATGAAGAAAAAAGTTTATAAAATTTGTTATTACTTTACAGAAAGTGAAGGAAAATTAATATTAAGCTGTTCAAAAAAAAAAAAAAATTATAATATCAGTGCCTGTATTTTTCTACACAAACTCAAACATTTACTGTATAATTTGAAAAATGCCTGAAGATTCACTTAACTAATATTTAGTTGCATAACCACTGTTTCGGAGAACTGCTTCACATTTGTGCCGCATGGAGTCGACCAACTTCTGGCCCCCGTGAACAGGTATTCCAGCCCAGGACGATGAGACTACATTCCACAATTCCTCTGCAATTCTTGGTTCTGTCTCAGAAATGGCATTTTTGATGTCAGTCCACAAGTTTTCTCTTGGATTTAGGTCCTGGGATTAGGCTGGCCACTCCTTAACGTTAATCTTGTTGCTCTTGAACCAAGATACTGCTCACTTCCTGGTGTGTTTGTGGTTGTTGTCTTATTGAAACACCCATATCAAGGGTATTTCCTCTTCGGCATAAGGCAACATGACCTCTTCAAGTATTCTGATGTATTCAAACTTGGGTGCGTATCAGGTTCTTTTCGGGTATCGTTAAGAATTGATTCGATCCGCAGACATCAATAGCCTTTTTGCTTAACAATTCCCTCATCGGTCCTTTAGAGTGGCTGTTGTTTTTGAGGGTGTTTGTCGGGAAAATAATCATTTCTCTACATTGATTACAGACCCTGCAGCAGCTCTAATCAACTGCTTCTGAAGCGTGATTCCACTTTGAAGCGTGAACCAATGAAGCAGTGCTTCAATCCACTGGCTCGTTGGCTCTTTGATGCACTGCTCTTCAGAAGTGGCAAGGCCACTTCTTAACCCCTCTCAAAGCCATTAAAATATGTCACTCGTGAGTCACTTTTGCATGGATTAAAGTCAAGAACTGTGGCTCTTGTGTTGTTGCAGTCAAGAAACGAGAATCGTCCTCCGTTCCGTTGGCACAGCTTCAAACACAGCGCAGCTCTCTGCCGAGACAGAGTCCAGCTGGAATTAATAACTTCAAAATGAATTGCCGCTTTAAATAAAATGACATGTCTTTCCAAACGCTGTAATACAGACAATAAACTACAATCGACAAACTTTTTTTTTCCTCCCAAAATGAGACTTCCTGCATTCTTTATGAATTACATCCTAATGTGCAGCACAGCTGCAAGAGCTCAGCTCAGATGCATGGAAAGACATTCATGCCAATAATGTCTGAAACGAAATGCTTTTGACAAAAACTACAGATTTTGTTTATTTCTATTTTTGTCCAGAGATCAAGGATCCACCATGTAGAGTTTAAGGATCCAGTGACCAATTTTATATTTATCTACTTTAAAACTCAATAAAATGTTGACATAGAAAACCTGTAAAGCTTATTTTTAGTACACAGAAAATTCACAAGAGGTATGGATAAGGGAATCGATAAGCGGAATCAATAGATAAAATCTTATCAATACCCATCCCTAATTCAAACTGATACATGATCCCTGGTATGGGATAGATAGAGCCAACACCATGAGAAACACCCCCATATCATGATGTTTGCTCCACCATGATTCACTGCCTTCACAGCATAATGTGGCTTGACTTCAGTTTTTGGGGCTCTTCTGACAAACTGTCTGCGGCCCCTAAACCCAAAAAGAACAAGCTTGCTTTCATCAGTCCACAAAATGTTGCACCATGTCTCTTTAAGCCAGTCAATGTGTTCTTTGGCAAATTGTATCCTCTTCAGCATGTCATTTTTTTCTCAATAATGGGGCTTGCAGGGGCATCTTACCCATAGCTTGGCTTTAATCAATCAATCAATCAATCAATCAACCAACCAACATTTATTTATAGAGCACTTTACAGCAGCCGGATGGTGTCCAAAGTGCTTTACAGTAAAAACACAGATTCACAAAACTAAAAATAAGACACACATACAATAAAGTTAAAACAGCACATGAAAACAGAACACATCACCTCCCCAATAGGCATTAAAAACCAGCTTAAATAAATAAGTCTTTATCTTGGATTTAAAAAGTGCTAGGTCAGGAATAGTGTGTAAATCAAGAGGTAGCTTGTTCCACAGTCTGGGGCCAGCTACAGCAAAAGGACGATCACACCAGAGTTTATATTTTGACCTCGAAACATCTAAGTAAAGCTGGCCAGATGCCCGTAATGTCCTACTACAGTATAAGTGCGAACAGTTAAACTTTCAGACAGGTAAGAGGGTGCAAGGCCAATAATAGCTTTAAAAACAAACATTAAAATCAATTCTAAAACGAACTGGAAGCCAGTGGAGTGAATACAGGACAGGTATAATATGTTCACATCTAAAAGTGTTTGATAGAAGACGAGCAGCAGCATTCTGTACCAATTGGAGACATGCAAGAGGAGACTGATTAATGCCAGTATAAAGTGCATTACAGTAATCAAGCCTGGAGCTCATGAAAGCATGAATGGCCATCTCAAGATCACGTCGACTGAGGAAGTGCATAGCAATGCAAGGGCAGGTTGTGCTGGGCTATAATTGACCCCAACAGCAAAATGTACAAAGAAAATAGAATTGGCGCCTTCTGTTTGTTAAAGTACTGACAGGTAACTTTAGACCTTCTCTGTTCACCCTTGAAGCTGATCACTGACTGAGTCTTTGCCATTCTGGCTATTCTTCAATTCACCTGACTGGCGGTTTTCCATTTTCTTCCATACCCTTCTGGTTTTGTTGCCATTTTAAACCATCTGAGATCATTTTAGCTGAGGAGCCTATCATTTTCTGCAGTTTACACGTTTCCCCCTATCCAATCAACTTTTTGATCAAATTACACTGTTCTGAACAATGTCTGGAATGACCCATTTCACTCAGATTTTCAGAGAGAAATGCACTACAGCCAGAGTGTACGACATTTGCTGCCTTTGTCCTTAAATAAAGGCCACCTGTGAAGGAGTCATAAGCATCACAGAAAGAAAAATGCAGACACTGCTATTTTTCTGAACAGCCCTTTTTTGTCACTTTCTGTAACGTAACAACTTCAATTTTTCCTTCATGTTTTGATTTGTAATAGAATATGTATGGAAAATAAAACTGTATGGAAATAAAAACAATTTTAAGGATTTTGAGCTTTACTCCCTTTTTTAAACACACTGCTATTATTTTTTAACAGAACTGTATGTGCCCCTGCGATAGTGTGGCATCTTTTCCATGGTGTACCCCACCTCTCATCCAATGACCACTGGGATAAGCGGGTATAGAAAATGAGTGAGATAATGATTGAATGAATGAATAAGAATCTAAATATGTCCTTGTAGTTAGTGAGTATGGCTGAAACAATTAGGCAAGTAACTCAAATACAACCCCAATTCCAATGCAGTTGGGACGTTGTGTAAAACGTAAATAAAAACAGAATACAATGATCTGCAAATCCTCCTCAACCTATATTCAATCGAATACACCACAAAGACAAGATATTTAATGTTCAAACTGATGAACATTTTTGTGCAAATATTTGCTCATTCTGAAATGGATGCCTGCAACACGCTTCAAATAAAGTTAGGACAGTGGTATGTTTACCACTGTGTTACATCACCTTTCCTTCTAACAACAATCAATAAGCATTTGGGAACTGAGGACACTAATTGTTGAAGCTTTGTAGGTGGAATTCTTTCCCAGTCTTGCTTGATGTACGACTTCAGCTGTTCAACAGTCGGGGATCTCTGTTGTCGTATTTTGCACTTCATAATGCGCCACATATTTTCAATGGGTGACAGGTCTGGACTGCAGGCAGGCCAGTCTCGTACCCGCACTTTTTCACTACGAAGCCACGCTGTTGTGACACGTGCAGAATGTGGCTTGGTATTGTCTTGCTGAAATAAGCAGGGACGTCCCTGAAAAAGACGTTGCTTGGATGGCAGCATGTGTTGTTCCAAAACCTGGATGTACCTTTCAGCATTGATGGTGCCATCACAGATGTGTAAGTTCTCCATGCCATGGGCACTAACACACCCCCATACCATCACAGATGCGGGCTTTTGAACTTTGCGCTGGTAACAATCTGGATGGTCTTTGTCCTCTTTTGTCCAGAGGACACGATGTCCATGATTTCCAAAAACAATTTGAAATGTGGACTCATCAGACCACAGCACACTTTTCCACTTTGCGTCTGTCCATTTCAAATAAGGTCAGGCCCAGAGAAGGCGGCGGTGTTTCTGGATGTTGTTGATGTATGGCTTTCGCTTTGCATGATAGAGTTTTAACTTGCACTTGTTGATGTAGCTACGAACTGTGTTAACTGACAATGGTTTTCTGAAGTGTTCCTGAGCTCACGCAGTAAGATCCTTTACACAATGATGTCGGTTTTTAATGCAGTGCCGCATGAGGGATCGAAGTTCACGGGCATTCAATGTTGGTTTTCGGCCTTGCCACTTACGTGTAGAAAGTTCTCCAGATTCTCTGAATCTTCTGATTATATTATGGACTGTAGATGATGGAATCCCTAAATTCCTCACAACTGAACATTGAGAATCATTGTTCTTAAACTGTTGGATTATTTTTTTCACGGAGTTGTTCACAAAGTGGTGATCCTCGCCCCATCTTTGCTTGTGAATGGCTGAGCTTTTTGGGGATGCTCCTTTTATACCCAATCATGACATTCACCTGTTTCCAATTAGGTGTTCTTTGAGCATTCATCAACTTTCCCAGTCTTTTGTTGCCCCGTCCCAACTTTTTTGAAAGGTGTTGCAGGCATCCATTTCAAAATGAGCAAATATTTGCACAAAAACAACAAAGTTCAGTTTGAACATTAAATATCTTGTCTTTGGTTGGGAAGGTTAGTCCTTACTTGCGTAAAGTAGCTCGATTTGACTTTCTTGTGATCTGGTACTATATAAATATAATTATAAGTGAATAGTATATTGATGTGTATGTCTGTGTGTCGACATGTAGTAGTGAATTTGTATTTATGTAAATATGACTGATTAGAATTGATGGACTTGTACTAGCAGGGGTGGGCGCTAATAAGCTTTGCTTCAGCCCACACCCTTTCAGACTCACTAGTTTTGTTTATGCATTTGTGGAATTGTTCATTTTTTTCTATTTGAATATTTTGTGTGCCGAATAAAAAACTTTGTCATTTGTCACTTTGTCACTGTGTGGTGTATTCAATTGAATACAGGTTGAAGAGGATTTGCAAATCATTGTATTCTGTTTTTATTTATATTTTACACAATGTCCCAACTTCATTGGAATTGGGGTTGTAATTCGATTACAAAAAAATGTTTGAGGCAAATTCGGTGCCTCGAAGCTCTGTTTAACGTTGTAAGACATATGCCAGGACTGTGTGTGGCGCTGTAACGTCCCCAGAAAAAAAAAAACCCAGAAGACTAGAGCATGTGCATAAGCCCTGTAAGAGCTAATCAAATTAGGACCAAAGCTACAGCTTCCCAACAAACACAGAGTAAAATAAAGCCTTTTAAGAGAAATAAATGAACTGCATTTATATAGCGCTTTTCCATTTGCATCAGATGCTCAAAGCACTTTATACTGATGCCTCACATTCACCCCGATGTGAGGGTGCTGCCATACAAGGTGATCACTACACACCGGGAGCAATAGGGGATTAAGGACCTTGCCCAAGGGCCCTTAGTGATTTTCCAGTCAGGCTGGGATTTGAACTGAGGATCTTCTGGTCTCAAGCCCAACGTTTAACCACTAGACCATCACCTCCCCAGAGAAAGATGGCCCACGTTGATCATCTGACATAGACTTATTGTGCATTTAAAGCGAGGCAGTGTGTTTGCCTATTTTTAAGAAACACAAAGTTTGATCCGTAACTGCAAGGCTTGCATGTTCAACCTTCAGCTGAAATGCATCTGCTGAATTGCAGAGAAAGAGGGATAAAAAAAAAAAAAAAAAAATCACGCAGGGACCCAGTCCAACAACCTTTAAAAAAAAAAAAAACTTAACAATGGTTACATTTTACAAGTGGGGGGAAAAAAAAAAAAAAAAAAAAAGAAAGCTAAATCCCATCACCATGTCAGCAAAATGTCAAGACTTTGGCCCGACCATGGTCAGGCGAATAGACTATTTATGCGTTATTTAGCTGACGATCAGGCGAATAGACATTTTGGCATGGTTTTGCGTCTCTGGCCACCGTGCAAATAGACTCAGCACTCTATGTGCACTTTAAGTCAAGTTTTCATTGACAGGGTGCAGAGCAGATTCATCAGCGTGACTTTTGTGGAAAAGCTGCACTCCAGAGCCCAGTTTTTCACAGGCTGTGCTCATGTTCATGTGTAGCCTGACAGACTGATGATTACACCAACCACCTGCGCTTACGGTCCGGTGTCAGAGGAGTGCTGAGCTGAGCTCCTGACACCAGGAAAGATCCAAAATTTGTAAAGATGTGAAAAATAAATAATTACCCAGGAAGCCAGAAAGGGATACACTAAATTTGACAATCTGCGTGATGGCGCAGTGACATTCTGCCATTGCTTAAGTAGAGCCCTGGACTGTTAATGTTGTTTAAAAACGTACATTTTATCTGATTACTTGATTAATCACCAGAATAATCAATAGAATATTCGATTACTAAAATAATCGATAGCTGCCCTATGGGTGAGATCCATTTGTGTCTACTGAATACCAAGTAGTAGGAACACAACCACATTAGCAAATCTGGTGTTGTAATTTATGCAAAAATTAAGACCAAGTATAGCGTTACATATCTAAAAGACAATCCCTTTGTGACTGCTGAATAAATTATTTTCTTGTCAGTGGTGGTACTAACATCAAAATGCAAAAATACACAAAAAACTAGGCAGGCCACTGATGACTATTTTTCTATTGATTAATCTACTGACTATTTTCCCAATTAGTCAATGAATGTAAGTGATTAATACTAATAATAATAATAATAAAAAAAAAAAAAAAAAAAAGTTTTTTCCTCTTCTGGTGGTTGATCATCCTGAACTGGACCTGTATGTTTCCTCCTCAGATGATCATTCATCATGCAAGTACTGCTGTGGTTTGTCAGTAAAAGCTTGCATACGTAATATACAACTCTGCACTGGACATTGGAAATAATCTCATACTTTTGATACCTTCAGCCTTTGGGGAATTTTACCAACTCTGTTGCAGCTGCCATTTATTTATTTATTATTACTGGATTATTTTAGTAAGCACAGAGCACTTGTCTCCACTTTGGAGACAGTTGTTTCTATTATATTCATTACATATAATGAATATAACATTATATTCGTTATTTTATTATATATGTGTGTGTGTATATATGTAGAAAGGTGAACTCCGTATTTGAAAAGATGTTCCTGCTAGCTTGGCTAACGGGTATTCCCCTTTGGCTGACCTGGTACAGTTCTGGTCTTTAGTTCCAGCAGTCCGGGGTTTGATCCCACCGCCGTCCCAGCCACAAAGGTCCTACGGTCACAATTGGCGCTGTCGGCAGGATGTGGGTAATCACAGAACATGCTTAAATGCACCTGTGACTTCGGGAAAAAGCCAAAAATTGTGGGGAGATATGTAACAAAGTGAAGTCCGAATTGAAAAGATGTTCCTGCTAGCTTGGCCAACGGGGAATTCCCCTTTGGCTGACCTGGTAGAGTTCTGGTCTTTAGTTCGAGCAGTCCGGGGTTCGATCCCACCGCCGTCCCGGCCACAAAGGTCCTACGGTCACAGCAATTGTCAGCCAAAAGGGAATTCCCCGTTAGCTAAGCTAGTGGGAACATCTTTTCAATCCGGTCTTCACTTTGCTAGATTTGGTTTGTCGCTCCCAGGGATATGTGTGAAACTTAACACCATATTACAGTGCCGACAGCATCATTTTGTTAATAATCACTGGCTATGAATTATGGCCTGCCTCGTTTAGGTGCCGGGTCTGAGCACGGTTTGAAAAAATAAACACCGGGGCTTTTAATCAAGGAAATATGGTACCCACTTTCCTCAAATCGGCTAGTGGCAATGCTGAACTTCATTTCATACCCCTGTTACTGGGCACGTCCAGACTGCTCTGTCCGGTACAAGCAAGGTGTTTTTAATAGAAACGCACTGCGATCGGACGTTTTGTCCAATGTAAGTGAAAATCCATTATACACAATCTGTCATATACGGTGATTATTACATCCAAAACAATGCAAAAACATTGGGACTTTAGCTATTGTCTAGTGAGTGTGAATATCTGTTTTATACGATGACGGTTTAATGTGTATATATACATACGTACATACATACACAATATTGTGCAATAATGCATCATAAAAGCATTAAAAATGATGGAAACTTGATAATTATTCAGAAATAAACTGAAATGTGTGATGAACTCCAATTTTAATGATAACTGATATCAAAATCTGGTTCCATTTACATATGTTTTTTTAATACAAGTCACACCAGAGTACAAGTCAAAAGACCTCAAAACTATTTTAAGGATGGGGTTAGGCTCAGGGTCATGTCCTCAGTGCTGTCCAACCCATGTGGGCCAGCCAGTCCACTGCAGCCCTGCCAATCGCAAAAATCAACGACCATGCGTCACTAACGAAACTGGAACAGCCCATGTAGGAGGCAACATGTCGCTTACCATGCCTGACGGACAGAGCAGCAACTTAGAACTCAAGACTATTTGACGAAGACTCATTACCAGCATAACCTGACGGGATCACTAGTATTACTAGTGATTATTTAAATAGCTATTTTTTAAAATGCACTACAGGTACACTTTAAAGTATGCGTAATTATATTTTATAATCATTTTAATATTGCATGATCATTTGGAAGTGTGTTTGTGTGGTATTCTACTAGCCTGTAGACTTAAAGAAATTATCATCATTATTATGGAATAAAAAATATAGCTCACACATTCACTTTTGGTGGAAGTGATTTTGTGTTGACATGCCAATAAAAAAAAGGGGGTGGGGGAGAAGCATCAAACATTACTTTATTGTATCTCTGGGATGCACAGCACTGTGTGCGTGTGTGTGTCTGTATATATATATATACACACACACACACACACACACACCTTTCAGAATTGTGTAATTCTCCTGTACTTATTGCAATCCAAGCAAAGACATCGCACGTTCAGAGAGACAAGCTCTTCTCAGTTGTGATAACCATTTCCCAGATAAAAGCAAAGATTGCATGTACCAACAAGGAACACCGTGTTCACCTGCCTGAAGACGTTAAACCAGAACTAGTGCGTTTCACGTGGGGATCCACAGGCTATAGACTGTGTAGTGCTTATAAAATAGATAGCTGACATTTTTCAAGGGTGGTAATAAATTATGCAAAGTTTCTATGATGAGTTGGAATGGCTTGTGAGTCCAAAATGCTTTATCTCAACAGTTTTTTTTTTAGAAGAACTCAACCCTTTTTATTTTTAATTTCGCAAATGTGAATGATAAAAATTATAAGCATTCATTTTCGTATTTATTGTATTAACTGCATTGTATTCTGTATTGTATTAATGTATTTATAAATTGTTTAGGTTCTTGTTATCATATACACACTATTATTATTATTATCATCATCACTAGCATGCTCCCCGTGGTGATCCATGAGCTCTAGATTGTGCAGTGTTTATAAAATAGGTACCTGACATTTTTTGTGGTAAGGGTGGTAATAAATTAAGCATATTTTGTATATTGAGTAGGAATGGTGTGTGAGTCCAGAATGCTTTTAGAACCTTAGACCTCAACATTTTTATAAGATTTTTACTATTGTTATTATTTTATGTCTACTTTTATTTTGTCATTTGATTTTTAAATGTAGAATAGAACAGAGCCTTTATTGTCATTGCACATATATACATACAATGAAACTTGTCCTCTGCATTTAACCCATCCTATTTACAGTTAGACACAATCCAACCACTAGGAGCAATGGGCAGCCACAGTCCAGCACCGAGGGACCAATTCCAGATGTAGACGCTGCCTTGGTCAGGGGCAGAGAAAGGAACAGATCCTAAATAAGCATGTTTTTGATTGTGGGAATAAACCGGAGTGCCCAGAGGAAACCCACATAGACATGGGGAGAACATCCAAACTCCACAGAGAAAGGCCGGGAATCGATCCCACAACCTTCTTGCTGTGAGGAACCAGTGCTAATCACTAAGTCACCGTACCACCCTAGCATGTACCACAACGGACATAAGTGTTTTCACACCCACAAACAGAGACAGTGGTGGAAGACATCAAATGCACTACACTTCTCATTCATGGAAATGGCAACAAGACACTTAACTAAACTGACTAAACCAACTGAATTACAAAAACACAATAAATCAATAACACGAACAACATTGTTAAACTAACATGAACCAGAACCACAGTAACAACATTTAAAACCCCAACACCCCAAACTCCCATGGTGCAATGCAGCACAATGTCCATTGTTCACTGTTAGCTAATATTGCTAATTTCTCAAAAAATATTTGTCTTGCCAACTTTCCTGTTTCATAGCACTCATCCTTGACCCAAAATGCATAAGATTAAGAAACAGGAAATGTCAGAAGAAGAAGAAACTTTATTTATAAAGCACCTTTCACAGGTAAAAATCACAAAGTGCTTCACAAAGGTAAACAAAATACATAACCATGTTAAAAAAAACAATCAACTAAAAGCTTGACTAAACAAAAATGTCTTTAGCTCCCTTTTAAAAGAATCCACAGAGATGGTTGCACAAAGGGACAGAGGGAGATTATTCCAAAGTTTAGGAACCACAACTTGAAAGGATAAGTCTCCTCTGGTTTTAAAGTGGGTTCTCGGAATCGTGAAGAGGTTCTGCTCCAAGGGCCGAAGGGAGTGACCAGAGATGTAGGGGCTCAACATATCCAACACATATTTGGGGGCCTGACCATGCAAGGCTCTAAAAGTCAAAACCAAAATTTTAAAATCGATATGAAATTTGATAGGAAGCCAGTGCAGGGAGGATATAATGTGTGAAATGTGAGTCCGGCTGCTAGATCTTGTTAAAAGTCTCGCTGCAGCATTTTGGACCATTTGAACACGATTTAAGGCAGATTTGTTAAAACAAGTAAAAAGCGAGTTGCAATAATCTAAACGAGAAGAAATAAAAGCATGAATCACAACTTCCAGATTAGAGTTAGATAGAACTGGCGTCAATTTGGCAATATTTCTCAAGTGGTTAAAAAACAGTTTTTGGCCAAGAGTCTAGAATGGCTATCAAGAGACAATGACTGATCAAACCAAACACCAAGATTTCTGATGCTCGACTGAACAGAGGAGCCCAGAGAACTGAGGTGGTTCACAATCAAAGGAATTTTCTGCTCTGGAGCAATAATCAGAGTCTCAGTCTTTTTACAATTCAACTGAAGACAGTTTTTAGTGAGCCAGGACTTTACACTTGCAAGACAATCCATTAGCTCAGACATTTATGTAACTCTTACTCCTTCAAGGAAAAGTACAACTGAATATCAGCATAAAGGTGATAAGACACATTCTTAAAATTGCTAATGACTTTACCAAGAGGACTAATGTACAACAAAAACAGGATCAGACCTAAGAGCTAAGACCTAATGAAATGTCAAGCATTTCAATATTATACAGAAAAGCAGTCAACTGCTCTGCCACCACCTTCTCCACAACCTTTGAGAGAAAGGACAGTTTTGAAATAGGCCTATAATTGCCAGGCTCAGCTGGATCTAAATTAGGCTTTTTGAGAATAGGACTTACTGCTGCTTGTTTGAAAAAGCTTGGGACAGATCCAGTGGAAAGAGAAAGATTGATCACATTCTTATATGTGGTGCAACAAGGTCAGTTACCTTAGAAAGTAAAGATGTAGGCATGATATCAAAAGGACACGACAAGGGTTTAGTTCAGCTCTCCCCAGTTTCTCCGTGACCAAAGCCATACACCCACATGCAGGCAATATAGAGGCCACTTGGCAATTATAATATAGATATGCCAAACTGAACAGCAATAGTTTTTTCTTAAGGCAAATCTGGGTATTAAATTGAACAATGTATCGACACCTTAAAAGTACGGACAGAAATAAACAAATAAAAACTTCACATAACAAATATAACTTAGCTCAGTTACATTAAATATGTTTTGTAATTATGCTGAAAGTAAAAATAATGTCGCATGACATTTTTTTTTATGGTCATGAGATTTAGCTCATGGCCGAAAGAACGAGATCGCGAGTACAAGCGGCCGAGATGAGTTTCCTCCGCAGGGTGGCTGGGCGCTCCCTTAGAGATAGGGTGAGGAGCTCGGTCACTCGGGAGGAGCTCGGAGTCGAGCCACTGCTCCTCCACGTCGAAAGGAGTCAGTTGAGGTGGCTCGGGCATCTTTTCCGGATGCCCCCTGGACGCCTCGCTGAAGAGGTGTTCCGGGCACGTCCCACTGGGAGGAGGCCCCGGGGAAGACCCAGGACACACTGGAGGGACTACATCTCTCGGCTGGCTTGGGAACACCTTGGGGTTCCCCCGGAGGAGCTGGGGGAGGTGTGTGTGGATCGGAAGGTTTGGGCGGCTCTGCTTGAGCTGCTGCCCCCGCGACCCGACTCTGGATAAAGCGGAAGAAAATGGATGGATGGATAAAAATAATGTGAGTAGCGATCTGATCACTTACATTTTAACATTTGAGGCATAAATAATATTTTTGATATAGTGTAGCCTAAACCAGTGATTCTCAACCGGGGTGCCGCGGCACGTGCCGTGATCGATCGTCAGGTGTGCCATGGGTATTTTTCATATTCGCGATTATTTTTCATATTCGCGATTACCGTGAATTATTTATTTTATCCACAAAGCATAAAACGACTCAGAATCTGACGTCATTGTGCTGCAGCCTCGCTCTCGTCTTAAGGCGGGACAATAACAAGGAGGCTGACGGCCGATTAAAAGTGCCGTCTTCTTCAAAAGCCGTCTAAAATGCGGAGCTGTCGGTGTGTGTGTCTGTGCCTGTGTGTGCACGCGCGTGGAGTTAACAGGCTGCAGACTGCGAGGGAGGGGGTGGGTGAGGGAGGGGAGGGGGTGAGTGAGGGAGATTCCTGAATGCAGGCGCGACACGTTCAGTGCGCAGCGAGCGCGGAGCAGAGAGAGGATTTTAAATGGAGTGAACATGTTAACAAAACGAAAACGTGAAGCTTTTACTTCTCTCTGAACTTTCTCTAAAGGTGTAATTCTGCCGTTACCGTCCTGTTCACACCATGTGCGTGTCGTATGCTGAATTTATGAGATCATGAGATGAAATAAACGGTCAAATATCTTTAAAAACATATTTAAAAAATGAGAAAATATGAATGAACTGAGATACACACAAAAAAAATGTTCAGACGCACAGATCACAAAAAGCAGGCGAGAACTCTGAACTTTAACAGCTGTTATTTTCCAAAGGTATTTATTTGTTCAGTCTTGAGCTTAATGTAGTGTTTAAGCACAAAACGTGACTGATGAGAAGAAACAATTTCAGAAATGCAACAGAAACAACCACAAATCAGAAAAAGTTGGGACTGTATGTAAAATGAAGATAAAAATAAAAATGTTGCACCATTCCCAGTTTCTCCACTCACAGAAGCCAAACGTTCTTCCAGAGTTGTGTAATTATACTACAATAGTAGAATATAAAGAAGGGGAAAAAAAGAAAAAAAATAGACAATATATTCGTCAATCGCAATTATTTGTCTGACAATTAATCGTCTCCAGAAATTTCTAATCGTGACAGCCCTACTTGAGATCAGAGCGCAAAATGCTTGAGGATTTTCGAAATGCGATGTTTTCTGTATCGATTTTCTATTGCGATAATTGGGTTTTGCCAAAACCAGAGGTAATAGCATTATAATATTATTTTAGTTGGTGGTGTGCCGCAGGATTTTGTAAATATAAAAAGGGTGCCGCGACTCAAAAAAGGTTGAAAAACACTGGCCTAAACAATCAAAAGACAGTTTGTACGATCAAAAATATTTGAACAACATATATAAGTTTATATAATAAGCTTTGTGGACTTTATTGATACATCAAATTATTTTAATATAGTATTTCAGTTTTTAGTTTTAGTAGTGAGTTTTTTGTTATAAATTATATGCAAGTAAAAGGATTTGCATAGGATATAAATGCATTTCTTTTTATTTTATGTGTGTTTCAGTGTGTGGAGTGCGATTGTGGAATAGTTTAGAATGGAATTTAAAACAATGTCCAAACATTTACCAATTCAAAGCCAAATACAAAGAAAACATTTTACTACGGTACAGTACACAGTGAAAATTCTTACTATAGTCATTATAGTATTAAGATTATAAAACATTAACTCATTTAGTAACAATAAGTATATCAGAGTTAAGGTACTGTATTGTATTGAATCTTTATTAAATTATTTAGTATTTGTAGTATATTGATGAGTGATTGAAGAGTAAGCATTTTCACGGGTACTGGAATTGTAAGTCCATTCATGAGCTATTGAAATTGTAAGTATATTGATAAGTTATTGAAATTGTTGTCTATTCATGAGTTATTGGAATCATAAATATATTGAGGTATTGTAAATTAACTGCAGTTGTATTCACTGTCAATTAAGCAACCACTGAAGATGTGTGTACTGGGGGTGGGATTTAAAAAGTATTTACTTCTTCCCACTCCTTTCCAACTTTCTTGTTGTCATTTTTTGTTTTGCTTCTTTTTTGATTTTGTTTATTTTTCATATGAGTATAGAGGTACAGAGAGTACAAAGAAGCTTTGTTCATTTGATTTGCTTATATTGTGAACTGCCATGATACTGGAATTGACAACTAAGTTCGAAATAATAAAATTGATTGATTGATTGATTTTTTGAAGGGGTTCAGACATAATTATAGAACTTTGGCATTACGGTAAAACACGCCTAAACAGTCATTATATAAACCGGATATTTGCACTCACCGGACAAAAGCAAAAGTCCCAATATTTTTGTATGGTTTTCCATTTAATAAACACAGTATATACCAGATTTCATATAATGGATTTTTGCTCCCATTGGACAAAACATCGTTTCAAATCGCAATGCATTTCCATTAAAAAACCCTCGAATATACCCGACAGAGCAGTCTGGATGTGCCCAGATCAGAATAGTCCACAAATATGACCAACTTTAAAACACAGGGTTAGAAAAAGACGCTCAAATGACCTGCAATTCACAGCTGGAAATTATACATACTGTACCGTTGGTTTGGAGGTTGAGTATTGTATAAAGAAGTGGAGCTCGTTGAGGGACAAATTAAAACAGAAAAAGCCACTGTTCCTGTGGCAAACTGCATAAAGACGCGATGGAGAACTTTAGAAGGGTTACGCGCACGTCGACATCATTGCCTGGCCACACAGCTGCAGAAGCATAAATCAGGGTTAAGGATTTTAAGGTACCACTCCACAGCAGACTTGGCAAAAAAGTGACTTGACCAAATGTAATCTTTTTGAATCCATTATATGCGAGTTTTACTGTATTTCAAAAATCTTAAATCCGAGTCTAAAATATTCAATAACCCAGGAACACTTCGATCTTTACCAGAGCAACTCCACCATGCCATCCCAGCGCGTGCGCGCGCGCGCACACACACACACACACACACACACACACGCCCTGTGAATGTGACCTTCAAGACAATTAATTTAAATGCTCCACACCCAGAGCAGTTTCACAAAAGAGAAGATATTATTTGGCTCATCTACTTACTGACGCATGATCCAAAGTGTGGAAAATGTCTGTGTGTTCACTTCAGTGGTTCATTCCAGCGTTGTTGTTTTTTGTTTGTTTGTTTGTTTTTGGTTAAGCAAACAAAACACTTTAGATCACATCAGTGAAGAGTTGTCAAATTAGAAAGAGTTGTGTACAAGAACTCAACTTACACACTAAAAATCTTTGACGTGACATTGGCTCTGGTTTTAAGTGATCATAAAACCCACGGTTCGGATTGGGCCATGGGTTTAAGTCATGAACTGGGGGAAGACAAATACCACATTGTTTTCCATTTTAAAATAACTTAATAATGAAACTCTGAGACGGTACTACTTTATAACAACTACACACACATTTGTAGGCTAGTCAATGTCCATTAATGTATAAACAATGCCTTACAAATGATGAAAAACAACAAAAAACATCAACTAATAGCTTACAAATGTTTAACAAATGCTTCATAATAAGCCCCTTCAGCTGCTGCTTTGTTTTCACATGGGGTCGCCACAGCAGATCCAAGGAGGACCTGCATGTTGAATTGGCTGCTGGATGCCCTTCCTAATGTAACTCCACATTACATGGAGAAATGTGGCAGGTGTGAAGCTTGAACGGGGAACCTTCCGCACGGAAACCAAGCGCACTAACCATGCGGCCACCACCCATGCTTAACAAATGCTTCATGATGTGTAGTTATTAGAAGGTGCTACCAGCCTTTATTATACCTAAATCAAAAAAAAGCAAAAGGAAAGAGAAAAAGAAATTGAGCAAAGCGCAAATAAGTTTGCAACTTCAAGCTCTTTTTCAAAAGATGAGGACATCTGCATTGTCTGGTGAAAAGGTAACAACAATAATTTTATTTATATAGCACTTTCAAGATAAATACATTCATCCTTCTGAGCAAGCACTTGGTAAAAGTTGGAGTGCTGTGCTCTCACTGTGCTTCTCACACAGCACTCAGTTCAGTGGACTCATGATGGCACAGAGATGAGGAGACAGGCACTTCGTCCTCAACTCCAGGGCCCACATCCACGAAGCAGTCTAAAAATAGCTCCTAGCGATGTTATTCTAAGAAAAATCCTTGAATTCTTAGACATTTCTTACAATTTTCCCTTGGAGAGATCAAAGTTGTCCGCAAAGCCTGGTGCCAAACTGGTAAGAGGAGGGAGGAGGACATTTAAGGCCTGGTTCACACGGCAGGATAATTAGGCCGATATCTGACCTGATCTTCCCATTCCGACAATCTTAAGGACGCCCCGACAATCGTGATGATGCTAAAGATAATCATATCAGATATTCCTGCCATGTGTGGTGTGTTAAGAGCGCGCTGATCTGCTCGGAAGGACGTCAGAAGCGCTTCGATCACAAACTGGGGATATTCAAAATGTTGGATTTTGTTGGCTTGATCTCGCAGCGTGTGCTGTGTCCTCCGACCAAAACAAACAATGTGATGTGCAGCCAATCAGAAAGCGAGGTGACGCAGAGATATTCTCTGTGCGCAGGATGACAGTGGGTCAGTAACATGTTACCGGCTTGCTCTACGTCATTATTTTATGTTAATTTACTCTCTTAATGTATTTATAAATTGTTTAGGTTCTTGTTATCATATACACACTATTAATATTATCATTGGTATTATTAATAATGTTATTTTATTTTATTATTACTTCTATTTTTCATTTGATTTTTTAAATGGACTACAATGGAAATAAATGTTTTCACTTTCTTGTGTCATGCATGTATTTTTAACGTATTTACAATAAGCTTACTAAATAAACTCACGCTTTTAATATATACATATTCGGTATGTGAGTGAAGTACATTCAAACATTTTCAAGCTGTGAGTTTCATCATTATGACATTAAATTATTTTCATGATTACACGTCTCAATACAGTTTGGTTGATTTCACTGTCCATTCATAACTAGGAGTGCAGAGCGCATGTTTTTTTTTCTCCTCCCCTTTCCATAATAACAAATCACAAGTCTTAGATGACTGTGTCATACTCAGCAACAGGGTCAACCCCATCGCCTCACAAAGATAGGAGTTTCTTTCCACTCCTTGCTCAGATCTGCTCTCAGACACCTCTTGGGTGTCTCTTAGGCTGGGAGTCATTGCTAGGATATGTTAGGCTAGGATATGTTAGGCTAAGTTAGGAGCTCTCTGAGAGGGCTTTGTGTCACTTCACGGATACGGGCCCTGGTGTTTTGGTGAGATTTTTTTCCCCCCGTGTCTGGACCCAGAAGTGCACCGAGCCTGCAGCAGGCCATCTCTCATGCTGCATGAAACAGCTGTTTTTTCTCCTCTCACACTTTGAATTTACTGCACCTCTGTGTCAAGATTTATGTAGTTATTACTTTTAAAACATATCACCATGACAAATTAAAAAAAATCTGTATTTTACACTACAATGTAACCTTTGCTATCAATCAGCGGTTCACAGGTGTGCTGAACCGTAGACATAGATCACGGGTCAACTATGATCTGTTACACCACTAATTGTGAAGCACATTTAGCAGCAACATGAGTTAGCCAAGATAACATCTGTTTTTGCTACCTGTATCACCAGATGGGGTTGTTTTCATTTAACTTTTGTCATAAAATCCCTATTTTGTTGTTTTAAAAAAAATAGTATACGCCAAATGTAAGAAGGCTCAGAGCCCATCACCTGGTATGAAAAATGCCTGTACGATATACTTTATTCACATTTAGGTCGATCATGTAGTCAGTTGTTTTGGTTTGCATTCTCTGTGCTCAGGCACTAAACTGTTCATCAAAATTTCCATTCTGATTTGGTCTGGTAGCGCTGCCCATTTAAGGTCTTGTTCCAGTATCTTTCACTACACCACTCCATTTTTCTTTTTTTTTTTATTTGAGCCTTTCAGATTTGGATTTTCTCTCATGCTTTCAATCATTGCCCTGTTACGAGGGGTAATTGAGAAGTTTCAAGCTTGACCCACTACGGCGTGGTTCTCCATCTTTTGCATTCTGAGAAATCAACATTTTTTTACATTGCACCCAGTGAGTCAAAATTTCACATATTCTCAAGAAATGTTTGTTTTCTCAGAATACAACAGGTGGAGAACCACGCCATACTTTTTCCAGGGTCAAGCTCAAAACATCTCAATTGCCCTTTGTACATAACCCAGTTGTGCTTAAACTTTCCTTGCAAACTGATGACTGGAGATTTGCCTTCTGGGATTTCTCCATCAATTACAGTATGTATCTCAGGCTATGAAGCAGCATGCCCTCACCATTACAGTACCACCACCATGCTTGATGTTCTTTTTGTGCAACTCTTTGTGTGCTTTACATGCTGGATATACTGGGATCCTCATCTGAAAAGGGAAAGGGTTGAGGGTCATTGTGGTGTGCACTGGCAAAGTTCAGGCAAGTTTTAATGTTCACCTGCATTACCTGCAGTTTTTGCTTTGCTATTCTCCCACATATGCCATTTTCCCCCAGTATTCTTCTGACCAAAACAGGAATAATCACCTTTAATAATCAACTTTATTCAAATGCAAGACACCTGCAGTTTGTTGGATGTTGCATTTGGCACTTTTGCAACTTCATCTCTGTTGTTGCTATGCTCTTTGAGGAATTTGGGAAGGTCAGCCACTTTTGAGAAGGTTCAATATTGTGTCAATATTTCTCAAATTGTTAATAATGTCTCTCAAAGTCTGTGTTTCTTTGATGCCTCAGAGCCTTGAAATAGCTTTATAACCCTTCCCAATTTCACGTCTTTTAATCACTTTCTTCAGTGTGTCCTCTAAATTTTGTGCTTGCTAAAGTGTGCTACTAAAGACCTATTAGCCAACTTCAAAATGCTAAAACAGTTCTATTTATATCATTATTTCTTTGAACAGTGCTGGAAGCAATCAGACCTGGGTGTGTCTAGTCCAGTTGAAGTTATCAAAGCACTTTCGAAACTAAAGGGCAAATACTGTTTCACAAAGGCCCAGCTGGCATTTGATGCATTTAATAGACTGATAAATACAATAATTTAAAACTGTATATTGTATTTAATTTAATCTTTATTTAACCAGGTTAGTTCCATTGAGATCCCATTTAGACAGGTTGCTTTATGTTAAATTTAGTTTAAATATAAGAAAAGAATTATGAGATATTTTTAAAAACTGCATTTTCCAGATACAGTTAAGGCATATTATTACCTTTATATTTTGTTATATACTGCATTAATATGAGTAACCAACTTTGATTTTTAATGACCATCAATGTCACCTTCCAAAAGGGTACAAAGTGGGTGCGTGACACTTTTTTTTTTAAGACACAGTTGCCTATTTTCAAGCCAACTTTGAAGGGTACCTAGTGTCAGTTTTAAACTTAATAAAACTATCATTGGTTATATAGTTTACAGTACCATATAAGGATGATCAAATAATAGGATTTGTTTTTAACTAAAAATTCATTTTCTGAGCCACCTGCCTGACATACCTGGTGTTATATGGCTGGGGGGGCCTGGCTGCCTTTTTGTTTCTGTCCTTTGCTTCTCCTTCCAGGTGGTTTGCATTTGGAACTGAGTGGCTGTGTTGCTGAGTTTATCAGGACCTCACCCTGATCACCTGAGGCTGATCACCTGCGGCTCATCAGGACTCACAGCTGTGGTGCATCTGCATGGATTGGAACATGGTGGCATTTAAGACTGGAGTGCACGGTGTGTGCCAGAGACTCGACCTTGTGACCAGACGGGTGAGATCGTCGTCTCGGGAGCCATCTCATCATCAGTGGATGCAGAGAACGTCCAGGTTTGATGCACGGTCTGTGAAAGAGGAGGGGGTGAGGTCTCACGCTCGTCAGCACACTTCCTGAGGTACGTTAGATTTTGTGACTAACATTTATACAGTCAGTAAATGTGGTGTCCCTCACACCTTTATTATATTGAGCTGTATGTTAGTCATGTATCGACTTCCACTGCAGTGGAGTTTTGTGAACTGGATGTTCCATGCCTGCAGGTTGGGAAGTTGATTAGTAATCAAGCCAGGAAGTGTTTGCTGTTTGTACACCTTTAAGTGTTCTCTCTGTGTGTAGAGTGTGGACTCACATAATGGTTCCTTCTTTCACAGACTCGGTTTGTTGCGGCCACCTGGGGGGTGTCGGCGGGGTCCTTGAGTCCGAACAGCTTCTGGCTCCGGACCGTTAGCGCTGCTGGGAGCGCACCACGCCAGACCGCACTCTCTTTTGTACTTTTATGTATCACTGTTATGTATTAAATTCAGTTAGCCTTTGTACCGTGCTCTGCTTATTTCATACTGGGTCCTTCAAACGCTGGTCGGTTCTCCGAGCTGCGTCCGACACATAACACCTGGAGTCTTTTGAAATAAAAGAAATATGGTCTTGAAAATATATCCTGTGATTACATTATTTTAATGCAGAAATAAGTATCCTGAATGTTATCCTGAATAATATGAAGAAAATTTGGCTCACAGTGGGCTTGATCTCTCTTGTTTTTATTAGATCCTAATGTCATCTACCTGTGGGCCAAAAATAATTTTCAAACCAGCATTCCTTCCTGTTGAAATTTCCCATTTATTGTGTCCCACTGTCAGTACCTCAGTAATAAGTGCTTACAGTATACATGCTGTATGTACACATTCATGAGAATACTGATGGAATAAATGTCTGTAACAATCTTAAAGCTCTCACATTGACAGACTGCAAGTTTCCATAGGAATGTCAGTGCTAGAAACTGTGAAAGGCAAGTTTAATTGTTGGTTTCTTTATTTGTGGAAACAGAGTAGCATGGATGAGAGTGAGATGCACTCCACTGATACTCAGCACACATTCTTTTGTCTGGGTCATTTCAGATGGGGCGCCTTTGTGGATGCATGAAAGAAATCTGCACATTATCATTATTCTAATAATGAAACCTGAGGTAATAATTACAAAGGAAGGAATGCTGGTTTAAAAATGTTTTTGGCCCATGGGTAGAGGACATCAGGAGCTAATAAAATTCTATTTTTATTCCTAATTAACCCTTTTCTACCAGGCTGATAAGGACCCTGAAAAAGACTCAAGTCATTAGCTATTATGCTTGTAGAGATATGGCCCTTCAAAGTTGGCAAGAAAATAGGCCTCTGTGCCAAAAACAAACAAACAAAAACAGGAATATCATCTGTTCTGACAGTTTTGGAAGGAGTAGATTTTCATATTGGGACGACAATCTACAACACATGAAAATTTTGCAAATGTGACAACACTGAAGTGGGAGCCACTTCTTGTTTTCATATGAAATTACCCATATCCCAATATTTTCAATGCCAGAAAGCAGATATATACCTGTATTTGCATTCAGATCCTGATAACATGGTGGGTCTCTAATGTAGCCAACACAAGTGGCATGCATGCTTTACTGCCAAGTGAAATGTACTTTCACTCAAAGGTGGGACAGTCAACTTAAGTTTTTTCTGAAGTCTTGCAATGCAATTCCCAAACCAGTTCCTAAGTCATCTTGACTTGGGACTAAGCACATAACTAGCCAGTGATTATGGCTCAGCTCTGCTATTAATTCATTAACATGTTCGGTGAAAAAACAAACAAACAACAAAAAACAAACAAACAACAAAAAAAAAAAAAAACAGAATTTGAGACAGCTGATATGACACTAAAAAATGTTTCAGAATGTCTAGTATGAATACTCATGCCCATCATTAGATTGATACTGAGCATTTTAAATGATATGGCTTCATTTGGACTGCAGAAGCACTTCCTATTCTGACAGTTCCTCAATTAGAGACAAATCTGTGTGACTCACTGGGAGCTCACCCAGTTTGACTCGTACTATTCAACGCCGAGGAACAAAGAAAAAAACTGAAATGTAGCCAATACTTTATCGGCATCCTTGCAATTTTTTGTAAAATATGACATTTGCCCATTAGAAAGCAGCTCATTTTAAACCAAGACTGAGCGAACAAATCTCATCTTTGCCGGCATTTGGGACAGCGCTTCTCCATGACCACACAAACACATAGTGCAGGTATTTCCAGTTTGACAACACATGCTTGTTCTTTCTTTGGACTGACTAGCAGTACTTCAGTTCCCCTTACTTGTGACAATCGGGTTCTACTGTTTGCACGAGATAACCACATACTGTAGGAACAATAACACAAGGTTAACCCTCACGCTGTATTGTAGCAGAGGGCATTGCAAGGTAACTTTATGATACTGATAAAAGGTGCAGGTGTAACTTTAGATTCGAGCTTGTATTAGTGGACAACATAAGCCAGTTTGTTAAAGGTAAACATAAGTAGTATTGAAGACGAGCTGCCATTAAACCAAACTTTATTTTGCGCTTTAAACTAATGGAGGCAGCTTTACGTCCTGTTGTTCACCAACTCAGCATCCAACGGTGATTGCGTCATCGTTCTTCCACAACAGATGCTGCCAATGTTCTTCAAGAGCGATCTGTTTTATTACAATAAACAGGTTGGACGACTCATAAATCAACATGTCTTCTGTCTGACTTGGCAAATGTCGACAGGCATCTTGTTGTTAGCTTACAGGTCAACACTTCCTACAATTCGGCATCAAATGACATATCTGCTCACAGGTGAAACGATCATGTGACATTAAGACAAGAAGACTCACCTTTAAAAAGATAGTCATACTCGTCTTCTCTGTTAGTCATAGTTTCACCTCTTCTTTAGCGTGTTTACGTTACTCAAGGAAACTTGTTTTCCTGTTCGACCGCACACCGCTCACGTTAGCATAAAACAACAACAACGTCGACGACACTCAATTATTAAAGAAGTAAGTAAAACTTTAAATATTTAAAAACAAAAAAAGGTCAGTAAGAAGTACTAGCTGGAAAACTTTCGCCTCTTCTTCCTCACCCTCTGTCACTTGCCATTACTGAATGTCGTCACGTCAACGACTTTGTCCCGCCCCTTGCTCGCTTCCTATTGGTCAATAGCTGATCGATACCTGTAAGGAGCTGGAGTGTGATTGGGCCGGTCTGCCGTCGATCCTGATTTTAAGGTTGGACGATGGCTTCAATGACGTCAACTACAAGACTCACTGCACAGGTAATATGGAGCCTCAGGTTAGCAAACAGTACTGAGATAAATGACCCCCTGCAGCAGTTGGTTGTGCTCCCCAAGAACTCAAAACCGGGCCAAAGTAAGTAAAATCTGAGCCCCCCCTTCGTATGGTGGAAAAATAAAGGCAACACTTGACCAAATTCAAGAATGTAAATTTGACTAAAATATCACTGGCACCAAGGAGGTTGTTTCCCATCACATCTGTTGTTTGTTGGCAAGAAGATTCCACAAAAACCTAATATGTGATCATCAAAAAACATGGTAGTATGACCAACAGAAACATGTTGCTGATTGGAATTAGTGTTTTCACTGTTAAAAAAAAATGTAATTAATAAAAATGTAATTAATAAAAATCCACTAATTGTGGGTGTATGTCAATCACATACCCCCAAAATACATAGTGATTTTTTTATGCAAGATCTGAAAAGAAAATCTTGATCTCTTACAGTGAAAACATTTGTGACATAAACCTCAAACACAAAATAACTATATGTGCACACATATCCCAGGATTCTCTGTGACTCAGCACAGGCAGGATTTGGTGAAGTGATGGAGTTAGTGAGTGAGTCAGTGATTCCACAAAATTTCATTAAGTAACTCCATAACTACTGCATATTCAGCTCTGAAATCTTGGGTTCTGGTAGATATAGGTGAGGATCAGTGAACTTCCTATTTTGGTCTATGCTGGCATCTTTTAACCTTTGCTTTTACTTTTAAACAACACAGGCAGCGGGACCTGGTCAACAGCTGTAACATGGCGGCGTCTTGTCGGGAGAAGCAGACAGGTGGAGAGTCTACTACTGCTCCGGTGAGAACAAGGCTTGAGATTTACACTATGGCTGATTGAAAGTTAAGTGTTGAGGATGAGTTTTTGAACTTTCTAGTCATCAAAATGAAGACAATGGTCCAGGATGAGCTTGTGTTGTTAGCCACAAGCCACTTCTTATCCGACTGGATAACATGCTCAAGAAAGGTTGTGTTTGAACTTTGCCCGGGATTAGGTTGGGGGTCAATTGGTGTATTGCTATCAAAGTTACCCATAATAATAATGTTTTCATAATTTTGAATATATACACACTGTATGAATGTTGTAGTAATGAGGATGTCTATTTAGAAAGACTTGCTTTTATTGGCTCTTTAATTGAGGAATGTGAATATATTTGCGTATATGTAATGGGGGATTTTAATGCAGACATTTCTGATGTAAAGTCTCTGTTTGGCCAACATTTGATTCGGTTTTGTCAAGATAACAAGCTAATTCTGTCTAGTAAGATTTTATTGCCAACTGACAGCTACACTTATGTTAGCGAGGCCTGGAATACATCATGGCTTGACCACTGCATGTGTACTGCAGATGCTCATGAAAGCATAGAGAATGTTGAGATCATGTATGGTATGGCAACTACAGACCACATGCCTGTATTGTATCTTGCTAAATATAGAGACTTTACCTGAGCTGACCTCTAAAGATGTTTGTTCTAATAATGAAGGTGTTGACTGGGAAAGGCTTACAGAAAGTGACATATTGAAGTATTATCGATTGACTGAAAAACATCTAGGGGATGTTCAAATCCCATTTGATGCTTTACTTTGTGATAATGTTAACTGTAATAACCCTGAACACAAAAATGATTCATGTATAATGTACAGTGATGTAGTGTCCAGACTAAAGGAGCCTAGTAAACCACTGTATAACAGAAAAAATAAACAACAGCGTGTTAGACCAGGATGGAATGAACGTGATAGTGCTCTTCATCAGCGTGCCAGGGAAGTCTTTAAAAACTGGGCTACCCTGGGTAAACCAAGGCATGGCCCTGTATGTGAGCTTAAAAAGCAGGCTGTCTCACAGTTTAAATATGGTGTGTGTTTTATTAAGATAAATGAACACACTTTGAGAGCAAACTCCTTAGCCAAAAATCTTCTACAAAATGATGTTAAAGATTTTTGGAAAGAAGTCAAGATTATTAATGCTAGCAAAATACCTTTGCCCTCAAGTATTGACGGGTTACTGGTACAGTGAACATTGTCGAACTGTGGAGAAAGCATTACAGTGACCTCTTCAACTGTGTTAAAAGTGAGAACTTCAATATTGGCTCTATTCCCTATGATAATGTGGTTATTAGGGCTGAGGAAGTCAGCAGTGCAATTGGGAAACTGGCTTTAAATAAATCTTGTGGTCCTGATCAGATCACGGCTGAACATGTGAATTTTGCATCTCAGAGTTTGTTTTATTTGCCCTGTGCTTTTCTGGAATGCTAGTGCATGGTACACTGCCCGGCTCTATGCTGTCAGTTTTACTGGTTCCAGTAATTAAAGATAAAACAGGAAAGATATCTAGTATAGAAAACTATAGGCCCATTGCACTAGCAAGTGTGTTGTCAAAAGTCTTAGAAATAATTATTTTAGATAGACTTGAACAATATGTAGTCACCTCTGATGAACAATTTGGTTTTAAAAGTAAATATGGCACTGATATGTGTATCTATGCTTTGAAAGAGGCAGTAAGAAAATATAGTACACAGAACTCCATTATGCTTTTGTGTTTCTTGGATGCTTCTAAGGCTTTTGACCGCATTAATCATTGCAAATTATTCTTGAAATTGCAAGATCGAGGGGTTCCTCCTTATTTTATTCGAGTACTGCATTTCTGGTATATAAATCAAACCATGCAAGTAAGATGGGGAAATACAACATCAGATCCTTTCCTAGTGACAAACGGGGTTAGACAGGGCGGGAATTTGTCCCCTGTACATTTCATCCTGTACATGGATGAGCTTTCAAAAAGACTTAAAGACTGTAAAACTGGCTGTATGGTGGGAGACCGGCTCCTTAACCATCTACTTTATGCTGAAGATTTAGTCATCATGTCTCCCTATTCTGCTGGACTGCAGCAATTACTCAGAGTTTGCACAGAATATGGTCAACAATTTGACATTAAAGCTGGAGTGCCAGGAAGCATATTGAAATTGAGACTATTGTTAGACTTTTTTATTGGGGACCAAAGTAATTTTGTTCGTTAGTGTGAATATAAAGGATTCCCAAAATATTAGTCTGAACGTGATTAAAATTCGTCCATATCGAAGCAAACTCTGAATTATTGGCACGTGCCAAAAATTCGAAAGCCAGGACGCCATCGGGGTGACGTCACAGGTCACGTGGGGAGGGGGGGTGTTCACCACTAGCTGCAATGCATGCTGGGATAGAAATTTAAAACTGAAGAAGGCAAGATGGAGGAGAAAGACAGCAGAAGTGGAAGAAAACGAGGAAGACCGGCGATATACACAGAAAGTGTGAAGAAAAGACGTCATTTGGAGCGAGAGAAAAAGAGAAGATCAACGACGGTGAACACTGGGAACCAAAGAGATCGTTGGGAGCAACTGCGACAGAAGACTGGCGATAGAACTCACGAGGATTTTGCAATGCTGCTTTTGGACAGGTGAGCTGCCTGGTGACTGGTGTCTGACGATGTACAGTTATGTTATTATCTGAGTCTGTTATTATCTGATTATACAATGTCAGTGAAAATTCCATGTCTAACTGGCGTGCATTATTTTCGCATAGACGCACACGTAGTTCGGCGAGTTAAGTCACTTGTTATAATCACTCCGCTCTGGTTGTCACCATAGCAACGCGCAAATCAGTTGGCGCAGATCAGCTGTGTTTTGACAGGTGAATGACAGAAACTCGATAAAACATGGATTTCCAAGTGAATTTTAATATTTTTGACCAAAATAAAACATTTGAGGAATGGAAAGAGGAGGAGAGCAAACGAGAAGAACAGCAAAAGCAACGGCATAAAGATTTAACATCGGACGAACTGGACAAAATTGAAGGCGGGAAAGAAGAAGAGAACAGTTCTATCCTTGCGGGCTGCCGAGCACTCCGCACCAAAACAGCAAGCGTAGTTTCTGGACCTGTTGCCAGAGTTGGTCGCAGCTCCACAAAGCAGAGAGGAGGGGCGGTGTGAGTGGCCCGCTGTGGTGCTTACCGAGCCCGCAGACTCGGTAAGCGCATCGGAGGCAAAATGTCTTGAGACTGGCATAAAATAGTCCCAAATACTTACGCATTTTTATCAAGTTCTGTTAACTTAAATAAATATTTGTGTGTTAGCTCACTGTGTGGGACAATGGTATAAGTGGATTAAACAATTCAAAGCCGTGCATTATACGGTTTGAATGCACGACGCGGAGTGTAAAATACCACAACGCGACGCGTTGTTTAATCCTTACTTATCTGCTTGAATTCTTCTGCAGGTTTTGACGTTCGCTGGTGCGAAATATGCTATGGAGTTCCCTCAAATTATGTATGTTCCCAGAAATTAAAAATGCCCCAAAAAATTTTAATGGGTTCTAAATATGATGTAGTTTATATATATTAAACTTCAGACTATATTTTATCTATTGATTGCCGATATTCCAGCTTTAAGTTTAACCCAAAAAAGACTGAGGTAATGGTTGTTAGGACAAAGGGGGATAGAACAAAGACATTTCCCCTCTTCACACTGTCAGACAATGAATTAACTGTTGTGGACAAGGTCAAATATCTTGGTCATATTATTAAAAATGACCTATGTGATGACGATGATATACAGAGACAGTAAAGTGTATGCACATGCTAACATGGTGGCACGTAAATTCCACGTGTTCAGATTTTGTTAAAGTTGCTTTGTTTAAAGCCTACTGTACATCACTGTATACTGCCCACTTGTGGTGCAGTTATAGTAAGGCCAAGATGCAGAAGTTACAAGTGGCATATAATAATGCACTATGGATCCTGTTGAAGGTCCCTCGTTGGACAAGTGCCAGCCAGTTGTTTGTGCAAAATACACCCCTGGCAAAAATTATGGAATCACCGGCCTCCGAGGATGTTCATTCAGTTCTTTAATTTTGTAGAAAAAAAGCAGATCACAGACATGACACAAAACTAGTCATTTCAAATGGCATCTTTGTGGCTTTAAGAAACACTATAAGAAATCAGGAAAAATAATTGTGGCAGTCGGTAACAGTTACTTCTTTAGACCAAGCAGAGGGAAAAAATATGGGCTCACTCAATTCTGAGGAATAAATTATGGAATCACCCTCTAAATTTTCATCCCCAAAACTAACACCTGCATCAAATCAGATCTGCTCATTAGTCTGCATCTAAAAAGGAGTGATCACACCTTGGAGAGCTGTTGCACCAAGTGGACTGACATGAATCATGGCTCCAACACGAGAGATGTCAATTGAAACAAAGGAGAGGATTATCAAACTCTTAAAAGAGGGTAAATCATCACGCAATGTTGCAAAAGATGTTGGTTGTTCACAGTCAGCTGTGTCTAAACTCTGGACCAAATACAAACAACATGGGAAGGTTGTTAAAGGCAAACATACTGGTAGACCAAGGAAGACATCAAAGCGTCAAGACAGAAAACTTAAAGCAATATGTCTCAAAAATCGAAAATGCACAACAAAACAAATGAGGAACGAATGGGAGGAAACTGGAGTCAACGTCTGTGACCGAACTGTAAGAAACCACCTAAAGGAAATGGGATTTATATACAGAAAAGCTAAACGAAAGCCATCATTAACACCTAAACAGAAAAAAACAAGGTTACAATGGGCTAAGGAAAAGCAATCGTGGACTGTGGATGACTGGATGAAAGTCATATTCAGTGATGAATCTCGAATCTGCATTGGGCAAGGTGATGATGCTGGAACTTTTGTTTGGTGCCGTTCCAATGAGATTTATAAAGATGACTGCCTGAAGAGAACATGTAAATTTCCACAGTCATTGATGATATGGGGCTGCATGTCAGGTAAAGGCAGTGGGGAGATTGCTGTCATTACATCATCAATAAATGCACAAGTTTACGTTGATATTTTGGACACTTTTCTTATCCCATCAATGAAAGGATGTTTGGGGATGATGAAATCATTTTTCAAGATGATAATGCATCTTGCCATAGAGCAAAAACTGTGAAAACATTCCTTGCAAAAAGACACATAGGGTCAATGTCATGGCCTGCAAATAGTCCGGATCTTAATCCAATTGAAAATCTTTGGTGAAAGTTGAAAAAAAATGGTCCATGACAAGGCTCCAACCTGCAAAGCTGATCTGGCAACAGCAATCAGAGAAAGTTGGAGCCAGATTGATGAAGAGTACTGTTTGTCACTCATTAAGTCCATGCGTCAGAGACAGCAAGCTGTTATAAAAGCCAGAGGTGGTTCAACAAAATACTAGTGATGTGTTGGAGCATCCTTTTGTTTTTCATGATTCCACAATTTTTTCCTCAGAATTGAGTGATTCCATATTTTTTTCCCTCAGCTTGGTCTAAAAAAGTAACCGTTACTGACTGCCACAATTTTTTTTTTCCTGATTTCTTATAGTGTTTCTTAAAGCCAGAAAGTTGCCATTTGAAATTACTTTAGTTTTGTGTCATGTCTGTGATCTGCTTTTTTCTACAAAATTAAACAACTGAATGAACATCCTCCGAGGCTGGTGATCTTCAGGCAGTCATCTTTATAAATCTCATTGGAACGGCACCGAAGTTCCAGCATCATCACCTTTCTTTTTGCGGTTTCTTACAGTTCGGTCACAGACATCGACTCCAGTTTCCTCCCATTCGTTCCTCATTTGTTTTGTTGTGCATTTTCGATTTTTGAGACATATTGCTTTAAGTTTTCTGTCTTGACGCTTTGATGTCTTCCTTGGTCTACCAGTATGTTTGCCTTTAACAACCTTCCCATGTTGTTTGTATTTGGTCCAGAGTTTAGACACAGCTGACTGTGAACAACCAACATCTTTTGCAACATTGCGTGATGATTTACCCTCTTTTAAGAGTTTGATAATCCTCTCCTTTGTTTCAATTGACATCTCTCGTGTTGGAGCCATGATTCATGTCAGTCTACTTGATGCAACAGCTCTCCAAGGTGTGATCACTCCTTTTTAAATGCAGACTAATGAGCAGATCTGATTTGATGCAGGTGTTAGTTTTGGGGATGAAAATTTACAGGGTGATTCCATAATTTATTCCTCAGAATTGAGTCCATATTTTTTTCCCTCTGCTTGGTCTAAAAAAGTAACCGTTACTGACTGCCACAATTTTTTTTCCTGATTTCTTATAGTGTTTCTTAAAGCCAGAAAGTTGCCATTTGAAATGACTTTAGTTTTGTGTCATGTCTGTGATCTGCTTTTTTTTCTACAAAATTAAACAACTGAATGAACATCCTCCGAGGCCGGTGATTCCATAATTTTTGCCAGGGGTTGTACCGTTCCTACTCTAAAAGCTGTGATCAGAAATCTTGTGTACAAGTTTTTATTGCGACTGGAGGACTCCAAAAATGAAATAATTGTCATTTTAATAATGCCACAAAAGAGCAGCATCAGATACACCTCCTGTTATTGGAGACACTGGAGAATGTCTCTGTATGGACTATAGTGTTTATAAAGTATGTACTCCACGTCGCTCCTCCACGCTGAAAGGAGTCAGTTGAGGTGGCTCGGGCATCTTTTCCGGGATCTTTCCCCTGGACGCCTCGCTGGAGAGGTGTTCCGGGCACGTCCCACTGGGAGGAGGCCCCGGGGAAGACCCAGGACACGCTGGAGGGACTACATCTCTCGGCTGGCTTGGGAACGCCTTGGGGTTCCCCCAGAGGAGCTGGGGGAGGTGTGTGTGGATCGGGAGGTCTGGGCGGCTTTGTTTGAGCTGCTGCCCCCGCGACCCGACTCCGGATAAAGCGGAAGAAAATGGATGGATGGATAGATGGATGGAGTATGTACTATTTCTATATATTGTCTGTTGTTTTTTTTTAATATTTCATTTTATTTTATAATTTTTAATTTTTATATGGACCAATACTGTCTGAAATAAAGTTTGATTGATTGTCAGAAAGCTCTTATTCAAGCAGACGCATGTAAAGTAGGTCTTTTGTTTATATGCAATTTATGAAGCCTTGTGAGTGTCAGTGTTAACATTTTGGCCATGTGGCAAATTTCTCTGTTCATAATCCAGAACACAGGTATCTGAATGTTGAGGATCCCAATAACTGGAGAAGGCCAAGGGGATGCCCACATTTCACCTGACTCTGTCAGATAGATGGTTATTTATTTATTTTTTAAGAGTTCTGGGTGGATGCCATCCAGGACCCAAAGTGGTTTCCTTGGTGTTGTGGATGCGGTGAAGCGCAACACCAGCACATGCTCCCAGACTTGATTTATTGCCAATTGCAGGATCCTAGTGGCTAGTAGGACCACTGTTTCTTGTAACTACATGTATATACATTCAAAAGATACCAGCATGCCCTAAAATAGGAGATTCACTGGTATTCACTTGTATCTATCAGAACAAACGCAGAGCTGAATATGTAGTAGTTTTTACAGTTACTTGCAGGTATTTCGTGGACCCACTCACTCACCTGCTCACTGACTGACTGTATTAATTTCATGCTAACCTTTGCTGCTGATAGTAGTGGATAAATAATACAAAAGATATGGGCATATTTAATATGATTAAAAAGCTTATAAACAATGAAAAGCTGATGCCCAAAATTGAAATTTGATGAAATTTCTGATGCCCGCTAATCCGGATTTGGGTCACCTCCAAAATTCACTGGAGTTTTCCATGCCCTAATATCTATCTGTGGTGCAACTTTGGCAAGAATCCATGAAGTAGTTTTGACATAATCCTTAAAAGCCTATAAAGTGAAATCCAAAGCCAGAATCCGGGTCTGGATCACCTCCAAAATTTAATGGAGTCTTCCATGGGCCGCTATGTATCTGTGTTGCAAATGTGATGAGAATCTGTGAAGTAGTTTTGACGTAATCCTTCAAAGCCTAAATAAAGTGAAACTTGATCCAGAATCCGGATCTTGATCACCTCCAAAATTTAATGGAGTCTTCCATGACCTAATCTGTGGTGCAAATTAGCTGAGAATCCGTTAAGTAGTTTTGATATAATCTTTAAAAGCCTATATAATGTAAAACTTGATCCAGAATCTGGATCTGGGTCACCTCCAAAATTTAATGGAGTCTTCCATGGCCTAATGTGTACCGGTGGTGCAAATTTGGCGAGAATCCGTGCAGTAGTTTTGACATAATCCTGCTAATGGAAATCATTCAAATTTTATATAAAGTGAAACTTGATCCAGAATCCAGATAATAAAATGTAATGGAGTCTTCCATGGCCTAATATGTAAGGGTGGGGAAAATTTCATCAAAATTCATGCAGTGGTTTTGATGGAATCTTACTAACAGACAGACAGACAAATAAATAAATTAAATGCCACCAATTTTATTATGTCCACCAAGGACCTAACAAAATCATCTGCGTTTATAAATAAATAAATGCCACTGAATTTATTACGTCCTTGGCGGATGTAATAATGTGTGACCTTTCGCCTTAAAAATACATCATTTCTTTCAGGTGATAAAACCACACAAGTTCTTTGAGGTGGTCTCCTGAAATCAACACAAAAATGCATCTATTAATTCTGTCTTTTACAACCATGTTCTTATCGAGTCATCACTTGCCTTTGTGTATTGAGCAGTAAACTCTGTTCACGAAATCTCTCTGGTTTGCTGAGGAAAATTGTCACATACAGTTTTCAGATAGGAATGACTCTCTGTGATAATTTGTGAGCCGAGACGCCTGTGTGATGGTTTTATCTTAACCGAGTCATTGATGGTGTGGTGAATCATGTGGAATTTGCAATGTGAAAAATCTATTGTTCAAATAAATAGCACATGCTAGTTGTCTCAGTAAATAATTTATTTCACAACAAAAAAACAAGAATCAATCTCCTTTTAGATGATCAGCTGAAGAACTCAATGCATGCACAACACCCTCAGCACTTAAAATGTTAGCCAGAAATGAAACTATTAATTTAAAGAATACATGAAAGTGTCAATGTGTCATTTACATTTAAAACATATGATGAACACAACCTCTGCACTGACGGACATCCCACAGGTAACACCTTTGACCTTTCTTCACACAGTCAACAGGGACTCTGAAGAGGCTGATGAGGCTTTTTCCGACACACACATATGTGTATATGTTTAAAAAAACAAAACAAATCATGCCAATTGTACAAGCTGTGTATGAGTCATTTCAAAGTGCCAACACTGGGATCAGTAATATTGGTAACCATCGTCGCCTGGTCAGCCTCCCCCTGTTAAGAAGGGGTCTTGTATAGGGATGCGTGAAAAGGACTTTGCCCATCACTGACCCCAAAGCCTTTGAGTTTGTGAAGCGGACAGATCATATGTTCCTGCAGCACGGTTGTGACTCCTTTGCACTTTCTCCTCTGGATCCAGCACTGTTCAGGGAAAAAGTACTGACAGAGCCCTGATTCAGCTCCTTATTGCTCCCCTTCTTGTGAATCTCTACAGCAGGGCGACAAACACACAACTATATCAGAAGTATGACATCAACAGACATCCGGACAAACTGAAGCCCCAAAATGCAATTTGAAAAAGGACGCCCACACAGAAGGCCGTCATTTAACTTCAAAGTGTGACAGTGACATGGAGCATGCAGGTATTTTTGCCTTCAGCCCGCGGCCTCAGCACTCAGAACACTGGAGACCACCGAGTGATAAAACATCTGCAACATATTTATGCAGACATCGAAAGATCTGAGCCTCCTGAGGAAGTACAGTCTGCTCTGACCTTTCTTATACACAGCATCTGTGTTTACACTCTAGTCCAGTCTGTTGTCTATGTGGACACCCAGGTACTTGTAGTAATCCACAATGTCCACCTCAGTTCCATTAATGGTAACTGGATTTGGACGGGTCTTTCGTCTTCTGAAGTCCACCACCAGCTCCTTCGTGTTAGATACATTGAGCTGCAGGTGGTTGAGTCCACACCACTCCACAAACCTGTCCACCACACTCCTGTACTCAGCCTCCTGGGCTGCAGATGCAGCCCACAATGGCAGAGTCATCCAAAAACTTCTGCAGGTGGCAGGACTGTGACCAGAACCTGAAGTCAGATATGTAGATTGTGAACAGGAAAGGAGACAGGACTGTCCCCTGTGGTGCCCCCGTGCTGCTCTTGATGGTGTCAGATGTAATGTCCCGAAGCCTCACATACTGTGGGCGACCCGTGAGGTAGTTGGTAATCCAGGCCACCAGTTGAGCTTCCACCTTCATGTCCCATAACTTATCCCTGAGCAAGTCAGGCCAGATGGTATTGAACATACCGGAGAAGTCGAAGAACATGACTCTCACTGTTCTGCCTGCCTCCTCCAGGTGAGAGCAAGCTCTGTGCAGTATGAAGATGATTGTATCCTCCACTCCCCTGTTGGGCTGGTATGTGACCTGCAGAGGGTCCAGCGATGGTTCCACAGTTGTGCGGAGGTGCCTCAGGACGAGCCTCTCAAGTGACTTCATAACATGTGATGTTAGAGCCACACGTCTGTAGTCATTAAGTGTGTTGGGGTTATTCTCCATGGGCACAGGGACCAGCCATGAGGTTTTCCACCCCTCAGGAACAACCATCTGGCTCAGGATCAAGTTGAAGTTGTGTTGGAAAATCCCACACAGCTGGAAAGCACATCTATCACTGGTGGTGCAACACACAAATGTTGAACTATGCACAGTTTCTCAAATCACAGCACAGAAGCCCATAACCAATTCAAAGATGTCATAGGTGTCTTTGTGGCTTCCATCACTAGTCATTTTTCTGTCAGTTTTTTTTTTTTAACTGCCTAGTCCAACAGCAACACACAGACAGGATTGTATTTTACACAGTACACACAAACACACAAGAATCTGCAGAAAAATAGATAACATCCGTGTTTAAAATTATAAATACCTTTAAAAAAAAAAAAATTGCATTTAAGTCAACCCTAAAATGGAATGCAACATATGACCCAAAATACAGGTAATACATGTGAAAAATCAAGAGGTACAATTATTTCACACTAAGATGGATATGTGACCATATTTTATGGAGTTTTCTTTCAATATACACCAATTTTGACATGGAAGAAGGGGAAAAGATTAAACTCAAATTATTCAGGCTCCCCAAGATGTCACAAGTGAATCAAATCTGCACTGTGAGTTTGTGGAAATTGGATCAATCACTCACATGAAGGTGAGAGAAAGCATGCAAGCAATATTTAGAAATTTCATTTAAATACTATTTTCAAACATTCTGCTTTATGACTAGTTTTTCTATTGTTAAGTGATGGAGAAAATCTTCAAACACACAAGACAATCTTGTCTTCTGAAAGACGGTATGTTGGGTTAATGGTTATGATTATTCTTTGTGCAAGAAAAAAAAAATGTCTTGTGTCATTTAAGAAAGGTCAGTTCAGCCGAACAAAGAGATTTCACTTGATAATTGTAATTTTGTGTTGTGGTATTTAGCATTCCCTGACAATCACTGAAGGGGACCTCATCTCACCTTGTGTCACGTTTTAGAGATTTCAGCCGTCACACTAATACAATGACACTGAATGGGGTTTAATTTGTGATGTTCACAGCATTGAGAACAAAACTACATTAGTGTTCAGAATAATAGTACTGCTATGTGACTAAAAAAATTAATCCAGGTTTTGAGTATATTTCTTATTGTTACATGGCAAACAAGGTACCAGTAGATTAAGTAGATTCTCACAAATCCAACAAGACCAAGCATTCATGATATGCACACTCTTAAGGCTATGAAAATGGGCTATTAGTAAAAAAAAAAGTAGAAAAGGGGGTGTTCACAATAATAGTAGTGTGGCATTCAGTCAGTGAGTTCGTCAATTGTGTGGAACAAACAGGTGTGAATCAGGTGTCTCCTATTTAAGGATGAAGCCAGCACCTGTTGAACATGCTTTTCTCTTTGGAAGCCTGAGGAAAATGGGACGTTCAAGACATTGTTCAGAAGAACAGCGTAGTTTGATTAAAAAGTTGATTGGAGAGGGGAAAACTTATACGCAGGTCCAAAAAATTATAGGCTGTTCATCTTCAATGATCTCCAATGCTTTAAAATGGACAAAAAAAAACAACAAAAAAACAAAAAACAGACACGCGTGGAAGAAAACGGAAAACAACCATCAAAATGGATAGAAGAATAACCAGAATGGCAAAGGCTCACCCATTGATCAGCTCCAGGATGATCAAAGACAGTCTGGAGTTACCGGTAAGAGCTGTGACAGTTAGAAGACGCTTGTGTGAAGCTAATTTATTTGCAAGAATCCCCCGCAAAGTTTCTCTGTTAAATAAAACACATGTGCAGAAGAGATTACAATTTGCCAAAGAACACATCAACTGGCCTAAAGAGAAATGAAGGAATATTTTGTGGACTGATGAGAGTAAAATTGTTCTTTTTGGGTCCAAGGGCCGCAGACAGTTTGTGAGACGACCCCCAAACTCTGAATTCAAGCCACAGTTCACAGTGAAGACAGTGAAGCATGGTGGTGCAAGCATCATGATATGGGCATGTTTCTCCTACTATGTTGTTGGGCCTATATATCGCATACCAGGTATCATGGATCAGTTTGGATATGTCAAAATACTTGAAGAGGTCATGTTGCCTTATGCTGAAGAGGACATGCCCTTGAAATGGGTGTTTCAACAAGACAATGACCCCAAGCACACTAGTAAACGAGCAAAATCTTGGTTCCAAACCAACAAAATTAATGCCTCGCAGATGTGAAGAAATCATGAAAAACGGTAGTTATACAACTAAATACTAGTTTAGTGATTCACAATATTGCTAAAAAAGCAGTTTGAACATAACAGTTTTGAGTTTGTAGCGTCAACAGCAGATGCTACTATTATTGTGAACACCCCCTTTTCTGTTGTGTGGGCCGCCTGAAGAGGAGGTACTGCTGGCCCACCACCACCAGATGGCGCCCTGCCTGGAGTGCGGGCTTCAGGCACGAGAGGGCGCTGCCACCACGGACACAGCTGGGGGTGACAGCTGTCACTCATCATCTCATGACAGCTGTCACCCATCAACACTTCATCATGCTACTCCATAAAACCCGGACGTCATCTCCACCTCGTTGCCGAGATTATCGTCAACCTGTGAAGGTAACTTTCTCAGCCGTTGTTTTTGTCTTTTCAGACAGTGTTTGCTTCTATGTCGTTTGCAGTCAGTTCTGTGAGTACTCGCAGCTGGAAGCTGAGTTTGTGATACGTGGAGCTGACGTCTTCGCTCCCCATGCCAAACTATTGATAAGTACTAACTACTACTGCACGTACCAGTTTTCTGGATTTGAGGTGGAGGTGGAATCTCCACATTTGTTGTTACTGGGTGTTCACACACCCACATCTGATTGTCTCTGCTCCTCGCCAGCAGTACCAGATCCGACATTCGGAGACGGTGGCCACCTGGGGACTTGGCGGCTCCAGTATTCTCCGGGTTCGGTGGCGGAGGAAATCGTGTGGTTCCGGTTCTTCTCAGGACAGACGTCTTCTGGCAAAAATTATGGAATCACCGGCCTCGGAGGATGTTCATTCAGTTGTTTAATTTTGTAGAAAAAAAAAAAAGCAGATCACAGACATGACACAAAACTAAAGTAATTTCAAATGGCAACTTTCTGGCTTTAAGAAACACTATAAGAAATCAAGAAAAAAAAGATTGTGGCAGTCAGTAACGGTTACTTTTTAGACCAAGCAGAGGAAAAAAATATGGAATCACTCAATTCTGAGGAAAAAATTATGGAATCACCCTGTAAATTTTCATCCCCCAAACTAACACCTGCATCAAATCAGATCTGCTCATTGACACTGACCCTATGCCATGACATTGACCCTATGTGTCTTTTTGCAAGGAATGTTTTCGCAGTTTTTGCTCTATGGCAAGATGCATTATCATCTTAAAAAATGATTTCATCATCCCCAAACATCCTTTCAATTGTCCAAAATATCAACGTAAACTTGTGCATTTAGTGATGATGTAATGACAGCCATCTCCCCAGTGTCTTTACCTGACATGCAGCCCCATATCATCAATGACTGTGGAAATTTACATGTTCTCTTCAGGCAGTCATCTTTATAAATCTCACTGGAACGGCACCAAACAAAAGTTCCAGCATCATCACCTTGCCCAATGCAGATTCGAGATTCATCACTGAATATGACTTTCATCCAGTCATCCACAGTCCACGATTGCTTTTCCTTAGCCCATTGTAACCTTGTTTTTTTTCTGTTTAGTTGTTAATGATGGCTTTCGTTTAGCTTTTCTGTATGTAAATCCCATTGCCTTTAGGCGGTTTCTTACAGTTCGGTCACAGACGTTGACTCCAGTTTCCTCCCATTCGTTCCTCATTTGTTTTGTTGTGCATTTTCGATTTTTGAGACATATTGCTTTAAGTTTTCTGTCTTGACGCTTTGATGTCTTCCTTGGTCTACCAGTATGTTTGCCTTTAACAACCTTCCCATGTTGTTTGTATTTGGTCCAGAGTTTAGACACAGCTGACTGTGAACAACCAACATCTTTTGCAACATTACGTGATGATTTACCCTCTTTTAAGAGTTTGATAATCCTCTCCTTTGTTTCAACTGACATCTCTCATGTTGGAGCCATGATTCATGTCAGTCCACTTGGTGCAACAGCTCTCCAAGGTGTGATCACTCCTTTTTAGATGCAGACTAACGAGCAGATCTGATTTGATGCAGGTGTTAGTTTGGGGGATGAAAATTTACAGGGTGATTCCATAATTTTTTCCTCAGATTGAGTGATTCCATATTTTTTTTCCTCTGCTTGGTCTAAAAAAGTAACCGTTACTGACTGCCACAATCTTTTTTTCTTGATTTCTTATAGTGTTTCTTAAAGCCAGAAAGTTGCCATTTGAAATGACTTTAGTTTTGTGTCATGTCTGTCATCTGCTTTTTTTCTACAAAATTAAACAACTGAATGAACATCCTCCGAGGCCGGTGATTCCATAATTATTGCCAGGGGTTGTATCCTTGAGCCTGCCCACACGTCACCTTTGTGATTGACTGTTTGCAAAATTTTACATTCCTCTGTATTGTGGTTGTGCTCATTCACGACAGTAAAGTGTTCATATTCGACTCTTTCATTGTCCGTTCATTTACGCCCCCTGTTGTGGGTCCGTGTCACTACACTTTCCCAACACTTTTCTACTTTTTTTTTTTACTAATAGCGCAATTTCATAGTCTTAAGATTGTGCATATCATGAATGCTTGGTCTTGTTGGATTTGTGAGAATCTACTGAATCTACTGGTACCTTGTTTCCCATGTAACAATAAGAAATATACTCAAAACCAGGATTAATCTTTTTAGTCACATAGCACTACTATTATTCTGAACACTACTGTACCTCAAAACACTGTCAGCACTTTTATTTCTTTGTTGGATGGTACTTTCAGTGAAAACAAGTTAACATTTTTCAATGCCTGCAGAAATAAAAACCCATGTACCTCCATTGTGTTGGAGTGAACGAGATCAGATCAGTACAAGTGGCTGAAAGGAATTTCTTTGTCAGCATCACTGTGAAGGAGCTCAAAGTAGAACCACTGCTCTCATATTGAAAGTCACCATTTGAGACAGTCCACCAGCTTACTGCCCCCCAAGATGACTCCTTTTGAATGCTTTTTTGGTGTGTCCAACTCAGGGAAGACTTCAAGGCGGGTAATACGGAAGTGGTTACAGGTCAAATCTACTATGGAACGGTCTTATTATCCTCCATGTGGAACTAAGAGATGCTGTTTGACAGATTGATAGCTTAGCCCATAACTATCCTAGATAAGTGGTGGAGGGAATGCACATTTGGGATGTTAGATCGCTTATAGTTACCTATCCTCCTCATGACAGGTGACACATACGGCCTCAACAAAACATCTCCAACAAAACTGACCAGCTCCTATCTTCCTTGCCTCATTCCTGTACTTCCAGCCAGGCTCCTTCCTTTATTTTTCACCTGTCCAGCCTAATGATCTTTTTTGTTTTTTCCTTCAGGAGTCCAAGTCAATATGATGTCACAATCACTAGTTCGATCTTGCCTCAGTGTACGACTTATGAACGTCCAGTCACTCAGGTGAAAGGTTAACAGTATTTTGCTTTGTTCCAGCCAGTCTTTACTACCCTTCTGTTAGGTCCAGAGTCAAAGCCAAAAGATTAAGATGTTTACAAGGCCATGTCTTATTCCTCTTCAGTCAGACCTTAGTCATTGGTCTATCCAAGCAGCTACTTTTTAGTACACACTTGCTGCACAAATCCTTTTCTTTATTGAAAAGTCTGTAAAACCTTCCACATGAGCTCTACACTTCTAGAGAGCAACTTGTGCCTGACCATTTCTGATGCTATGTAGCTCAGTGGATAAAGAGTTGGGCTGCCAATATATAGACTTGGGTTTGTTTTCTGGTCATGCTACACATTGTTTTCCTTGGACAAGACACTTCATTTGCATTGTTCAAGTCTACCCAGCTGTATATGGGTACCAGCTGTGGCTGGGGGTATAACCCTTGATGGACTGGTATCCCATCCAGAGGGAGTCACAATCTAAATCAGAATACATACACTAGTGTACTATATATGAGGTAAATAGTTGTAGGCACAATCCTTAGGGTGTTTGAAAACTCAGTATGCATTTAGCAGTACGCATTCTCTACCTAGGTGATTCACTACCTCCATAGTGTGCAAATGGACAACACTACACTATCCTATCATGCAACTAGAACCTGGTAACTGAAGAAAGGAACTACACAGGAAAATTCAAAGAAGATAGCGGGCATGAAGGAAAACAGTCACATAATCTGAGGGGACGTGGAACTGTACAAATACATTGGGAGCTATTTAAAAACCTGACATAGAAAAATTTTAATTTTATCTGGCATGTGTTATGAGCTATCTATTAATATCCAAGTCAAAAGGACAGGTAAGATGGTGGTGGTGTAGTACATGTGGATTGTGCCCCTACTACTAGCTTGCATATGTCAAGTACATATTACAGTAATGTTTGTGTACTGTGTAGTAACCGACGTTAAGTATAGAATCTAGATTTAACACCCCAGCTCTGAATAGCATGTGCACAACAGTCTGCAGGTCAACATACCTCATCGTCACATCAGACAGCAGTCTAATTCATGGCGGTGCTGAAATCATTTTTCTTGCAAAGTCAAGAGTGCATCCCTACATGATAAACTTTAAAGCAAGAAGAGATGTTAATAAAATTAAGCCTATAGCATGACAAGACAGAAGGGGAATCTTCTTGTTTTGTTTTTTGACACTTTACTTAAAGATCTTCCAACCATCTTGACACTTGCACAAATTTGATCCCCACACTGGCACGCAATCTGGCATGCCAGTGAGTAAACCAGTCATAAACTGTGCACAAAGTCAGTGCACAAAGAAAATTTTGAAACTTCTGGCACACATTAATTTCATGAACTAGTCGTGAACATTGCACAACCTATTCAAAGTCACTGTGTGTTGTTGCACGCAGGGCATCTGAACTTGAAATTGAGATTATGATGAGATGTTACATCTATAATAAACATAACTTTACAGATACACTGTCTAACTCATGAGAAGGAATGAAAATGAAACTTTTACCAATCCATTACAATATACATTTTATAAACAATTTCCTTTGAAACAAGATTCCAAATGCCTTCTCCACCGCATGACGTGCACGAGACAACTTGCAGCTGTAGATAATTTCTCTGTGATTCTGGGAGCAATGAGAGAATGGTTTCATCAGCCAAGTTCTGAGAGCAAATGTGTCACTGGCTATGAAATGGTTATTTTATATAGTGTGGTGTCGAGTGGGACAAAGCGGGAAGCATTGGCACAACAAATTGCGCAGCAGTGCAGGGATCAAATTCATGCAAATGTCAAGGTGCCTGAAAAACACAATGTGCTGCCATCTTCTAACGAGTTCTCTTGGCTGACCTTTAGTGTAGGTCAGTTACTGTAACCAGCAGCTTTACTTCAAATGCTATTTTCAAATGCTTTCAGAAATGCTTGTTATTTTAGGGATCGCCATCAAGAGTTGGTATTCCTCTTTTAAATAATGGTGGGAAATTTATTTGTAACAGTTATTTCATTTGATCTTTTCACAATGGCATCTACATTGCAATGATCTCTATTGTGGACAATACAACCCTCATCAGACTCATCTCTGATGGGGACGAGTCTGTCTACAGACGGAAGATCGATCACCTCTGCTGTCCAAGCCCTCCTACCATAGCAGGAAATAATAAACCAGGGTTTGTTCTTTGCATACTTGTGATGGTAAAAGTCAGTGCTTAATAATTTTACCTTTTCCTGTTAAAGAAAACAATAGTACAGTTATGTACACCATCTTACTCATGTCACAACAGTGCTTGAAACTCTGAAGTTTGAACATTATGAAATATTTGTCATGTAATAATATTCCTACTGAGGTAAAACAATTGTAAATTTAAAAAAGAAAAGGTTTGAAGAATAAATGCAGAAATGTCTGTCACAATACAATGAGACAATAATGTTGATAATACTTGATGCATTTCATGGTAGACAGAATACTGGATAATATGGTGTTCTGTTATATGCCAAAATGTGATAAGCTATAAATACCTTTTCCCAGCCACAGCACTCAGGATGCATTGGCGATATTGTAAAAAGGGTAACCAGGTGCCTTTCTTTCCAGTTCAGAAGCACAGTCTTTTTAGTGATAGTTTAAGGATATCAATACAAATGGTTTGTGCTGGAAGGGTATATGTAGTATTGAGTAGTGCAATGACTGGACAATGCGTATGCTGAGGCTAAGCATCTCCAAAAACCTGCTCATGACCTCCGACCACAAGTTCAGCATGACTATATTTTCAGCATTACAACTACTGTTAATATTCAGGACCAACCAAAGCTTCAGAAAAGCCTTACTTTAATGTGCACATGCGGGGGGTGGACACAGGCGGCTTCAAGCCCACGGCCTATAATACCTTGGGTCCAGAGGAATCAATTTAAAAACCAGTCATAATTCTTTGATTTTGGGAACAGTTCCCTTTCATACAATTTGACATTTTCACACCCAAATGTGAAATCAGTTAAATGCATGTTTTCCCTGTGTTCTCGTGGGCTCCCTCCGGGTGTTCTGCCTTCCTCCTGTTTCCAAAGACATGCTCATCTCCCTGTACACTAACAGCTGTACCTCTAGCCACCAGTCTGTAAAGCTCCTGAAGTTCACAGATGATATGACCCTCATCGGACTCATCTCTGATGGGGATGAGTCTGCCTACAGGCGGGAGATCGATCACCTGGTGTCCTGGTGCAAACAGAACAATCTGGAGCTCAGTGCCCTCAAGACAGTGGAGATGGTTGCTGACTTCAAGAAGAACCCATTGCCAGCCAACCCCATCACCCTGTGTGACTCCACAATTGTCCTCAGTCCTTCCATTACCTGAGGATTACCATCACCCAGGACCTCAAGTGGGAGCTGAACGTCAGCTGTCTTACCAAGAGAGCACAACAGATGATGTACTTTCTCTGACAGCTAAGGAAGTGCAACCTGCTAAAAACAATGATGGTGCTGCCACTGCTAAGGACAGGAGCAGACTGCAGTGTATCATCCATGTAGCAGAGAAGGTGATCGACGGTGATCTGCCATCCCTACAGGACCTGTACACGTCCAGGGCCCTGAGGTGAGCAAGGAAGATAGCGGCTGATCCGTCTCTCACACATTTTTTGTTACCCTTCCCTCTGGCAGACGGCTGAGCTCCATCAGGACTAAAACCTCAAGACACAAAAACAGTTTCTTTTCGTCCACAGCTAGACTTATAAATAATGCCAGAGACCCCCATGTTCTGCTAATGGTACACTGTTGTTGACACTGGCTCTGTATAAGGTGTTGGATTTCCTTTTGCTTTATAGATATTTGCAGAGCAAATTAATTATGAGGGTTTGTGTTTTGTATGTCCTTTTTCAAAGGTTTCCATGGTTGTTCCTCCTGTTCTTCTATTTTCTGCTTGTCATTTAACATTTCTGTGTCATCAGTGCTATCAAATCAAGTTCTACTCTGAGACATGCAGAAGTAGCACAGAGTTGTGGTCGAAAGTTTACATTCACTCATGAATGCCATGAATGTCATGGCAATATTGGTCTGTCAATAGCTTTTTTTAATCTGTTCATTTTCTAGGATAAAATGATGAAATAAGTTCTTTATTTAAATTTTAATCTGCATTATTCCAGTCCACACAGCTGTACAGTGCATCTGGAAAAATAAAATAAAACCCCATGCAGATGAACAGTTGTTTTAATTATGTATGTAATTAATTGTGCATCTACCAGCACCCATGGATATGCAACCCAGATCATGTGATTATGCAATCCCCAATTTAAATTTATTCAAAGGATGGCAAATAATGTTAGAAAGGATATGCGTCTCTTCACAACTGGAAACTTTGCCATCAACAAGACACTATAGTTGCATAAAGCCTAAAGCAAACTGCAGTAGTAAAATACATTGAAATGAATTACCTGCTAGGACACTATTAAATGCAACCTCCACATTAGTCGACTCCAAGGCTGAAGTCTCCACAAACAACAGACCATTCTTATCTGGAAGTGTGAGAAAGAAAATGTACTTGAAAAAAAGGTAGAGTGTGAGTAAATAAATGCACATTTATAGTCATTCCTATCCTCCAGAGCAGATTTTCAATAAATATAAATACTGAATCAATTTTAATTAAACATGAGTCGAGTGTCAAAGATTAAACATTTGGAAGGATGCAGAAACCATAAAAAGGTAAAAAAAAAAAAAAAAAAAAAGGAAATTCAAACTTTTTTTTATAGTTACAACTGCAGCTACTTTGCACTGAACACAACAAAATATTATACCTGCATATCCCGGAAACATAGCAACTCCACATCCATAGCTGGACGTAGTAAACAATTTTTGAACGTTGTGATAGAAGGTTCTTTAAAAAAATACTGTATTTACTCTAATAAATCCCTCTCGAATAAAAGTCCCCGCCCCTTTGATTTTTTTTCGTCACATTTCATGTAGTGAAATGGAGGAAGACGGCGTGATATTGTTGCGTGACTGTCATGGCAATAGTGGCGCCATTTCCGTTTTGGTGAAAGTGTGCGTTTCACACATGCTTTCACATGGTCGAGGAGTTAGAAAATTTCAACAGAAATGGAGAGTTTTCATTTGCAAAATGAGCTACCAGTACCAGGATAATTTCATTGGTGAGGAGTTGGCAAACGGTGTGTCGTCACCATCACGTTACTGTTGTTTTCTTGTAGTAAGAGAGTTTGCATTTGTTAATGGTTTTCTAAGGCAACTGGGCTTCAAACATGCTCCAGCAGACACCCCAAAGCAAACGAACACCTGGACATTCAGAACCGGACCGGAAGAGCAGCCGGAGGGAGTCGAGCAGAGGGGGAGGGTCTCATCGGTCAGGCCAGCGGGGGGGTGAAGGAGGTCATTGCCCCGGCAGGAACAGAGGGGTGCAGCCGGTAACACACAGAAACAGCGGCAGAGAGCAACAGCATTTGGAGGAAAACTGCTAAATCAGTCAAGTCACACAAAAAAAAAGCACTAAGGATATTTGCACGAGGGAACCGCAACTTCAACTTACCAGTGAACCGGTAACAGCAGCAGAGGGCAGCAGCATTTGGAGGAACGATATTTAATCATTCAAGAGCCACAACAACACATGGAGTATATCATTACTTTTTTCCTTTACAGGAGGGAACATAACTTCAGTTTACAAACCGGCGAAGTGGGAGTTATTAACGGTCCAGTCCACAACGGAGAACCATTGTGGGCCGGCCAGGTGGGAAAAGGCACGTTAATGAGGAACGAATAAAAACTGTCCGGTGTGAAACAGGGGAAGGTTCTTGTTTGTTGCCTGCAACAATAGACAAGAGTCCCAGTTAGTGACTTTATTCAGCAGAAAGGTGTGTCACGACTGACGTCTTTAAATAGCTTTGACGGAGGTTGATGAATAAATTGTGGACCCAGTGCTTCTCAGAGATCTGGATATTACGGATTCGGCAAAGCTAAATGAAAGCTTGTAATCTGAGTTATACTGGTCAAAATTGAGCTACACTATGTTTGTTTTACAAGTGAGAGCATCTTACTGATAAAATGTGAATGGAGTTATTAACAACGAGTGACAGTGTTACTTTTTGCTCTGCAGAAAAATGTTCGTTTTGCTTCTCTTGCACGTAGTGTGCACGTACGTACCATAAGGCCGTACTGTACAGCATACACGCCTAAGCAAACAATAGTCAATAAATGTCCCCTTCACAAAAATTTCATGGCCCGGGGTATTTATTAGAATATATACAGTAACCTTTTGGGGGGGGGGGGGGGGGGGGGGTTAGGTGATTTATCTTTTTCTTTTGAACTTTGAAAAAGATCATTTTCGAGTTGCTTTAAATATACAGGTGCATCTCAAAAAATTGGAATATTGTGAAAAAGTTAAAAAAAAATTGTCAGATATTTCAGAAAGCACAAATGTTATGTATTCTACTCATTATCTATCAATTAAAATGTTTCAAACATTTTTTTCCCATTTTAATTTTGATAATTACAACCTACAGCTCCAAAAAACTAGAAAATGCTCATCTCAAAATATCAGAATATGTCATAAACTCAGGGGAGCAGGGTGGTGTAGTGGTTAGCACTGTTGCCTGAGATCGCTTCCCACCTGGGTCCTTTCTGTGTGGAGTTTGCATGTTCTCCCAGTGTTTGCATAGGTTCCCTCTGGGAGTTCTGGCTTCCTCCCACATCCAAACACATGCAGGTTATGTGAACTGGGAACTTTAAATTGGCTGTGTGTGTGTGTGTGTGTGTGTGTGTGTGTGTGTGTGTGTGTGTGTGTGTGTGTGTGTGTGTGTGTGTGTGTGTGTGTGGCCCTGAAACAGGCAGTCCTGTCGAGACTGAACCCTGTCTCACGCCCTATGATTGCTTGGACAGGCTCGAGTAAGCAAGTACAAAGAATTTGTGAATAAGATCAATAAACCAGGATTTATGATGTAGAAATGTCAAACTTATGAAAAGCATGTTAATTTCTGCATTCTACTTGGTTGGGGCTCCTTCTGACTGAATTATTGCATCAATGCAGCTTGGCATGGAGGTCACCAGTCTGTGGTACTGCTGACAATTCTCTACAGGATATTGCCAATGAGATCAATCAAGAACAGTGATCCCATGGTCTGAAATGTATTTACTAGTAGTTTTGGCACTGTGGAAAGGTGCCAAGTCCTGCTGGATAAAGAAATCAGCATCTCCATAAACTTGTCAACAGATGGAACCATGAAGTACTCCAACACGTCCTGGTAGATGGTTGATAACACCAGTAGATGACATGACACCCCAAATCATCAGTGACTATGGAAACTAACCACTGAACTTAAAGCAACTTGTATTCTGAGCCTCTCCACTCTCCCATTGGACTCTGGGGCCTTGATTTCTAAATAAAATGCAAAATTTATGTTTATCTGAAAAGAGGACTTTACACCACTTAACAATGGTCCAGTTCAGTTTCTCCTTAGCTTAGATAAGGCACTTACCTTTGCCCTCCTTATGGAGGATGTCAATGAGCATCTCCTGCACAACTGTCAAGTCAGCAGTCTTCCCCATGATTATGGTTGTGCGTACCGAACCAGACTGAGAGATTCATGGTATTTATACTAAAGAAATAGTGAACTGAAGTGAAATATTCTAATATTGTGAGATACCCATTTTCTATTTGACAAACTGACAAAAAATTGAATTTTTCATGATAATCAATTTTTTTAAACAGATAGACTTAACTATCTGCTATTATTACATATTCACAGACTTTATAAAAATATCATTAGCTTATAAGCTGTACAGGTAAAGTTTTTCTTGCTCTTTGTACCTGCAAAGTCTTTGGCCTCCTCAGTTGGCACAGATCTCTCCGTGGCCAAGTCGGCCTTGTTGCCCACCAGCATAACCACAATGTTGGGTGTGGCATGTTCATACAACTCCTTCAGCCAACGTGCCACACTTTCGTAGGTGAGGTGTTTGGTGATATCGTAGACAAGCAGAGCTCCAACCGCTCCTCTGTAGTAGCTGTTGAACAGTTTTACAATTACTCACTGGACAACAATTCCATGCCTTATAAACAAACATCTGGTTGTATTTTCTGCCTGCAGAGCTGCTTATTTATCAGATAAAAAAATATAATGTAAAACATACAATGCAGTCCATTTTGTCAGCCAGGTCCATAAGTATTTGGACAGTGTCGATTTTGAGTGTCGACATTTTCAGGTCATAAGTAATTGGAGAAAGTGAAGATAAAAGATTACAAATACAAATAATCACATTTACAGCATTTTCTTTTGACAAATCAGGAAATAGCTACATTAACACATGAACATTTTCAAGTCAGTGAATGTGTCTTGGACCTCATTAACATCAATCATTAAAAAATACAAACAACATGGTACAGTGTGTTAAATCTGTCCAGTGTAGGTTCCAAAAAACCGAGTGACTGTGCAAACACAAGAATAGTGAGGGAAGCCAACAAGACAGCCCTGACCACCTGACAGAGTTATATGTGTCTATGGCAGGAGAAAATGTGCATTATGCAACTTTTGACTGTTGCATCACCAGTCACAGCTTCATGGTGGAGTGACATAGCGATGAGGGATTTTCGTTAGTTTTTGCCTGGTTTTATTTTCATGTTTTGGTTTATTTTGTCATGGTTCTGTTGCTTTCTTGTATGTTTATTCTCTTGCTGGATCTTTTCCTGCTTGGGTTTGTCTGTCCCGAACTCTCTTGTCTGTCTCTTGGTTCTTGGTGGTGGGCGTTTCACTCTCTGGCCACACCCTCCTTCTGGTGCTTTCCATACTCGCTTGTTCTCAATTTGCAGCTCATCACCTGGGTGTATATAACCCAGAGGTGCCCGCAATGACAGATATTCACCCTTGTCTAACTTGCGCGAATACCTGTCATTTTGGGCGACTGGGCATTGACGTCGGGCCTCTGAAAATGCATACCACCCTCCAAAAGCTTGTTATTGTATTATTATTTGCCTGATGATAAAGATTCCAAAAAAGGTATAGTGTGGACAATCTGTGACTGAAAGTTCTGGAGTTATGAGGTAAAAGCAGTAAGAATGGTAACAAAGGTCAGTTTCAGTTTGTACAGGAGTCAAAAGTTAAAGCTGCTCATTTAATTTTGCTCCAGCTGTATTTGTGCTGAATTTGATGCTTGTATCACTATTTGAAGGATTGTTTAGTTATCTGCTGCACTAATAAGCCAACAGAGCATGAAGCAGCTGCTGTCTGTTAGTTTAAACATGTGTACATAAGCCAACCCAAATTAAAGGAGAAATGCTGCTTTTAACAACCTGAACCTCATTTCTGGCATAAAATACGGTCATTTACTCACCAATATAAGTTTGGTGTAAATGGTAAATGGACTGCATTTATATAGCGCTTTTCCATCTGCACTTTACAATCATACCTCACATTCACCCCGATGTCAGGGTGCTGCCATACAAGGCGCTCACTACACACCGGGAGCAATAGGGGATTAAAGGCCTTGCCCAAGGGCCCTTAGTGATTTTCAAGTCAGGCGGGGATTTGAACCCATGATCTTCTGCCCAACACCTTAACCACTAGACCATCACCTCCCCTAAGTGAGGTGATGGTCATTGGTATCATTAGAAGTCCATAGTTCAAATGACGTGTTCAGTTCAAATCTGAAGCAAACATTTTACTTCTTCTACTAAGGTGGATTAGAACTTTTGTGGTACACAGCACAAACTACTGGACAGGTCTTTATTAAACCAGACGTGTGGTGCCGTGACATGTCAATCATCTTTGTCCAATCAGATTTCAGGAGAGTTCAGTGAAACCCCGGCCTCTACTCTAGCTCCACCCATGCTAGGAAGTGTTTGACATTTGAATAGTTCCTGTTTCACTGCGACTGATAAATTGGCACTTCCTGTTTGAGTGAGAGCTTGCCACTGAGTTCCCGCGAGATTCCATGGGATCTCGTCTGTCAATCCAGGAAGTGTTTGACATTTGAACATTTCCTGTTTTATTGTGGATTTGAAAATTGGCACTTCCTGTTTAGGACACCCTGTACCATGAGTGAGCTTCGCGCCGCTGCACAATGCTTCGCTCATATTAAGTTAAATCTTGATCCAGAATCTGGATCCAGATCACCCCCAAAATGGCCTAATATCTATCTTTTGTCAAAATCCGTGCAGTAGTTTTGACATAATCCTGCTAACAGACAGACAGACAGACAAATAAATAAATAAATGCTGATGATATCATTACATCCTTGGCAGATGTGGGAAAAAAAAAGATTTTGGGAAACCTCACACAGACCAGACATGTTCTGATGACTCACTGTTTAAATCAAATCTGTGTTTCAGTCAGAAGGATTTTGCAACCTCAAGTGCTTGTTGGTAAGCGGGAGGAACCGCTCTGGCTTTTTCTGCAGGTAATATTGGAGAAAACTGAAGATCATTGTCTGTTTTTGTGTGTTTTGGCTGATAACACCACCAGCTAAGATGTCACCACACAGGTTACTCAACAACTGTGGAGCAACACCAGCACATCACTGCACTATCAGGCTGAAATATCCCACCTCTACGCTGGCAAATTAAAGGTGAAAACGCTTCTCAGGTCTGATAATTATGTACAATGAGCTCAGTCACATTATTGAAGTGTTTCATTTGTTCAACCCACCTGAAACAGTTTTATTTATTTTTAAATGTATTTATTTTTGGAAAGACAGCTGCATGGTTCAAACTATAGGGGGTATTGGGGAGGTCTACCCACACCCACACACAGAAAAAGTGAGGTAAAAACAACAGTTTGGGAGAGGGATGGAGGTTTAAAACATTTATATAACCTTTCCTGTAACAGTAAATTTTACAATACATGTGCCACATTCTTACTTGGAAGAATCTTGTAATATAATTTCAGATTTCACCCAAAAGGAGATCTCGTCTGCCTGCCTCATTCACATCATTGTAATCGATCATTTAAATCTGCGGCCCAACACATGGCACAAGCCCAAAGGATAACGTAAGCAGCTAACTAGCTTATGTAATACCCTTTAATTTACGTGTCAGCTTTCTACAGGTGAACATTAAGTTAAAGTTGAACTGAAGCCCCCGTCACACATAGCAATAATGTGGAGGAACTTTTCTGACATGGCAAATATTGCCATAATCCGACGCAGTTGGGAGGAAAAGAGACATGGTCAACCGTGCCTCGTGCACACCTGCAACATATTTCAGACAACAATCAGATGACACAGACTGCTGTGAGACGGCACCGACATTGGAGCCGTCACTCACTCACTCAAATCTCCGCTTGTCCTCACATTCCCAGTGCTAAACTGACCTCTCATCAGTGTGTCTCACATGACAGAGTGTGCGTGTACATGCGTAGAATAGGTCCGAGTGATGAGTGTGTGTCCACTCAGCTGCACACGTGTTCACAATGGCTGAACGAGCCGCGTGTGCCTGTGTGTGAAGAACAGGTGATCAAAGCAGCGTGTGAGTGTGTGGCCGAAATGTTCACTCAGCTGTGTGTATATGTGCTCAAAAACTGTACCATCCACTCCATGTGCACACGTGAGCATAGGAGCTGTCCATCCAGAGAGCGCACAAACAGGTTGACAGCTGTCAGTGATTGTCTGCTGTTAGTCCGGTGAAAAACCCCTTTAGGTGTTTGATCAGTGTATACTTGCACTGCTAGATTTTATTTGTCCGGCTGGACTCTTAACTGCTGTTGAACTGTGCTGGCAGTGCACCAACTTCCCACATGATGTGCGCAACTTTCAGATGCAACCAGTGGACTTTCTCTTTTCTCTTTTTTAAACTCTTTTTTGTTGTCATTTTACTTGATACGCATCATCACACAACTGTAGTTGGATTATCATTGTGGGACGGCGCTTCACATGGGATTTAATTATACCAGAGGTGGATTACGCATTTGTCATCTGATCGACGTTGCCAGCACACAGCGCAGTCCGGTGAACGGGACTTGACTAGCTGTCTGCGCCGCGCTGAGTTACATGTTTATTTATGTTGTCATGTGCTGGGCAAGCATTTTCACATCATACCTGCTGCAGACTTAGGAGGTGAATGTGTAATAATACGTGCTTTACAGCGGTGACATCCCATTCAGCTGTGTTGCTGGGTGCTGCACCGTGCCTCTGATGCGTGCACAGTGCCACATACATGTTATTTCATAACATTTCCTTTGTCCTCTCTGGTCGGGGTCCAGTGAAGGTGGACAAACATGGCACAGCATGTCGACAGGCTTTGCTGTGAGCTCAATCAACCGCAATCAGATCATTTCAGATGCTGTTTTGATTCCGTCAGAATATGTAAATTGCAGTCAGATGATCGTCAGATTACACAGGGATCGCTGTCGGATAGGTGTCCCATCTCAACGGCGCCCGGAGAATTTTGAACATGTGCATCACACTCGGGGCCGCCAGCCGATTTTGACCAACTGTCTCGACTTTCGCATATGGCTGTCAGAACGTTTTGGAGCTGAAATCTGATGCTTTTCAGATGTGCGCCAATTCATAAATCTGACGCCACGCTGCATGATTCCAGCTATGTGTGACAGGGGTATAACTACCATTACCTACCTAAAACTAACATGTGCCTTCCCTAACATTAGCTAACTAACGTTAGCCAAGTACCCAACTATTATGACAGTTGCACTGTCACAGACTACTAGATTTATTTGATGTATTTCATGCATTTTGCTGATACTTTCATCCAAATAGCTTAGACACCACTGTCAGGGTCCTAGCCGGTGACTGAACCACCAGCCCACCAGGTAAAGGATAAATAATGATTGAACATGCTGTCTGCACTTGAACAAGTATATGCTTATATTCCCTTTATACACATAATTTATTATTATTATTTTACATTAAAAGCATCAACAAGAAATTAAAAAAATTACATTTGATGTGGTGCAGTTTTCTTATTCTTCATGTGACATGACACCAGCATGAGCTGTCAAATGTTCTGCATGCTTTAAGAGACAAAAGAATGTCATATTTGTGTCAATACAACACATACACAAGCAGCGGTGGCCTTGGTTGCCACCAGACTGAGGCGTTTGAAATGAGAAAACTGACAAACTCATTTGAAGTTACATGGAACTTCAAAACCACACTTCTGTTGAGAGAGAGAGAGACAGAGCAAGAATGAAGAAGTGTCTGCTTTGATTAAATCCATACAAATACTTCTTGCAGATTTTTGTGGATGTGTAATCATGCTTTTTTAGTCATGTTTTAGAGCTTTAAAACATACTACTGCAAAATGAATCAGAAAATGGTACACACCCCTGATTCAGTAGTTTGGTGTGCAGGATCTCTCTCTCACAGAACCCATTCTTAGTGTACCTCCCTTGTTCACCTCCATCACAGCTAAATTCAGACCCTTGCTCTCCATTTCTTTTCCAGCTACATTCATGTAAAATCTTTTCCAAAGAGATTTGTGGAGATATGTTTTAGAATGTAACAGTTGTGAAACAATTACAGCATACGAGGTCTGTCAATAAAGTATAGGTCCTTTTTATTTTTTTCAAAAACTATATGGATTTCATCATATGTTTTTACGTCAGACATGCTTGAACCCTCGTGCGCATGCGTGAGTTTTTCCACGCCTGTCGGTGACGTCATTCGCCTGTGAGCACTCCTTGTGGGAGGAGTCGTCCAGCCCCTCGTCGGAATTCCTTTGTCTGAGAAGTTGCTGAGAGACTGGCGCTTTGTTTGATCAAAATTTTTTTTAAACCTGTGAGACACATCGAAGTGGACACGGTTCGAAAAATTAAGCTGGTTTTCAGTGAAAATTTTAACGGCTGATGAGACATTTTGAGGTGATACTGTCGCTTTAAGGACTTCCCACGGAGCGGGACGTTGCGCAGCGCTCTCAGGCGCCGTCGTCAGCCTGTTTCAAGCTGAAAACCTCCACATTTCAGGCTCTATTGATCCAGGACGTCGTGAGAGAACAGAGAAGTTTCAGAAGAAGTCGGTTTCAGCATTTTATCCGGATATTCCACTGTTAAAGGAGATTTTTTTAATGAAAGACGTGCGGACGGGTCCGCACATCGGGACGCAGCCGGCGCGGTGCGGCGGCACAGGAAAAACACCTCCGTGTTGATAACCATTTATAAAATCCAGGCGGCTTTTCATGGCTTTCAGTGGAGTGAGTATATGAGAAATTGTTTAACAGCTGGACATGTTCCAACTTGTCCTTAAGGCTTCCAACAGAGGTGTTTTTCCTGTGGTGGAGCGTCGCAGCGGCTGCGAGCCGACGCTGCAATCCGTCCGCACGTCTTGCATTAAAAAAAATCTCTTAACAGTGGAATATCCGGATAAAATGCTGAAACCGACTTCTTCTGAAACTTCTCTGTTCTCTCACGACGTCCTGGATCAATAGAGCCTGAAATGTGGAGGTTTTCAGCTTGAAACAGGCTGACGACGGCGCCTGAGAGCGCTGCACGATGTCTCGCTCCGTGGGAAGTCCTTAAAGCGACAGTATCACCTCAAAATCTCTCAACAGCTGTTAAAATTTTCACCAAAAACCAGCTTAATTTTTCGAACCGTGTCCACTTCGATGTGTCTCACAGGTTTAGAAAAAATTTTGATCAAACAAAGCGCCAGTCTCTCAGCAACTTCTCAGACAAAGGAATTCCGATGAGGGGCTGGACGACTCCTCCCACAAGGAGTGCTCAAAGGCGAATGACGTCACCGACAGGCGTGGAAAAACTCACGCATGCGCACAAGGGTTCAAGCATGTCTGACGTAAAAACATATGATGAAATCCATATAGTTTTTGAAGAAATAAAAAGGACCTATACTTTATTGACAGACCTCGTAATGGTTTACTTCTCTGATTTGGTATCTTTCTCTGCAGAAACCCTCTCACTGCATTCACACCTGCTCCTAATACATCATCATCATCATCAGTATACACTGACCATTCAGCGAGTGGCAGACACCTATGTAATATTTCACAGACAAAACAAATTTGCTTTATGGATTGCTTGATGCATCAGAGTTCAGAATTAAATGAGTTTGTTCTCATTATATTCCCTTTTGCAGAGCAGGTAGCTCAGTAGATGAGTTGGCTTGCCAATATGTAGACCTGGGTTTGACTCCTGCTTGTGCTACCTGTTTCCTTTTGAAAAGACACAATCTGTAACATCTCAGTGTACCCAGCTGTAAATGGGCACCAGCCTTGCCTAGGACATGACTGTGTCCTGTCCAGGGAGAGACGCGGACTCTTGTCTGCTTCACTGCAAAGAAACTGGAGATAAGTTGTGGCCAGATGGGCCTCTGGCCCCTCACTTGTGAACAAGACCCCGAGATACTTAAACTTCTCCACTTGAGGCAAGGACACTCCACCGACCTGAAGAGGGCAAAGCACCTTTTTCCGGTCGAGAACCATGGCCTCGGATTTGGAGGTGCTGATCTTCATCCCGGACGCTTCACACTCAGCTGCAAACCGCCCCAGTGCACGCTGAAGGTCCTGATTTGACGAAGCCAACAAAACCACATAATCCGCAAACAGCAGAGACGAGATTCTGTGGTTCCCAAACTAGACCCCCTCTACACCCTGGCTGCGCCTAGAAATTCTGTCCATAAAAATAATGAACAGAACCGGTGACAAAGGGCAGCCCTGGCGAAGGCCAACGTGCACTGGAAACAGCTTTGACTTACTACCGGCAATGCGAACCAAGCTCCTGCTGCGGTAGTACAGGGACCGGATAGCCTTTAGCAAAGGACCTCGGACCCCGTACTCCCGGAGCACCCCCCACAGGGTACCCCGAGGGACACAATTAAATGCCTTCTCCAGATCCACAAAACACATGTGGACTGGTTGGGCGAACTCCCATGAACCCTCGAGCATCCGATGAAGCTTGTAGAGCTGGTCCAGTGTGCCGCAACCAGGACGAAAACCACACTGCTCCTCCTGAATCCGAGGTTCGACCATCGGTCGAATTCTCCTCTCCAGGACTCTGGAATAGACCTTACCGGGGAGGCTGAGGAGTGTGATCCCCCTATAGTTGGAACACACCCTCCGGTCCCCCTTCTTAAACAGAGGGACCACTACCCCGGTCTGCCAATCCAGAGGCACTGTCCCCGATCGCCACGCGATGTTGCAGAGGCGTGTCAGTCCCACAACATCCAGAGACTTAAGGTACTCAGGACGGATTTCATCCACCCCAGGAGCCTTGCCGCCGAGGAGCTTTCTAACCACCTCGGTGACGTCGGCCCGGGTAATGGATGAGTCTGCCTCTGAGTCCCCAGTCTCTGCTTCTTCTTCGGAAGACGTGACGATGGGATTGAGGAGATCCTCGAAGTATTCCTTCCACCGCCCGACAACATCCCCAGTCAGGGTCAACAGCTCCCCACCCACACCGTAAACAGTGCTGGTTGAGAGCTGCTTCCGCCTCCTGAGGTGTTGGACGGTTTGCCAGAATCTCTTCGAGGCTGACCAATAGTCCTCCTCCATGGCCAGACAGCTCTGCCCCCTCTTCACTCGAGTGTCCGAGACATGTGGCCGAAGGTCAAATGATACGACTACAAAGTCGATCATCGACCTCCGGCTCAGGGTGTCCTGGTGCCACGTGCACTTATGGACACCCTTGTGCTCAAACATGGTGTTCGTGATGGACAAACTGTGACTAGCACAGAAGTCCAACAACTGAACACCACTCGGGTTCAGATTGGGGAGACCGTGCTTCCCGATCACCCCCCTCCAGGTCTCACTGTCGACGCCCACGTGGGCGTGGAAATCCCCCAGGAGAACAATGGAGTCCCCAGTCGGAGCGCTATCTAGTACCCCTCCCAGGGACTCCAAGAAGGTCGGGTACTCTGCACTGCCGCTCGGCCCGTAAGCCGAGACAACGGTGAGAGACCTGTCCCCGACCTGAAGGCGTAGGGATGCGACCCTCTCGCTCACTGGAGTGAACTCCAACACATGGCAACTGAGCTGGGGAGCAATAAGCAATGCGACCCCAGCTCTCCGCCTCTCCCCGTGGGCAACACCAGAAAAATAAAGCGTCCAGCCCCTCTCCAGGAGTTGGGTACCAGAGCCCAAGCTGTGCGTGGAGGTGAGCCCGACTATCTCTAGTCAGTATCTCTCAACCTCCCGCACAAGCTCAGGCTCCTTCCCCCCCAGCAAGGTGACATTCCACGTCCCAACAGCCAGGGGCTGTGAGCATGGACCGGGCCGCCGGGCCTCCTGCCCTCGACCGCCACCCAATCCTCTCTGCACCCAACCCCCATGGCCCCCTCTGCAGGTGGTGAACCCACAGGAGGGCGGGCCCACGTCTCTCTTTTGGGCTGAGCCTGGCCGGGCCCCATGGACTAAGGCCCAACCACCAGGCGCTCGCGCGCCAGCCCCAACCCCAGGCCTGGTTCCAGGGTGGGGCCCCGGCTCCGCCATACCAGGCGACGTCTCGGTCCTTGATTTTTTTTTACTGGTCATGGAGGTTCTGATCCGATCGATCTACGTTCCGATCCTCACCTGTGGTCATGAGATTTGGCTCTTCACCGAAAGAACGAGATTGCGAGTACAAGCAGCCGAGATGAGTTTCCTCTGCAGGGTGGCTGGGCGCTCCCTTAGAGATAGGGTGAGGAGCTCGGTCACTCGGGAGGAGCTCGGAGTTGAGCCGCTGCTCCTCCATGTCGAAAGGAGTCAGTTGAGGTGGCTCGGGCATCTTTTCCGGATGCCCCCTGGATGCCTCGCTGGAGAGGTGTTCCGGGCACGTCCCATTCGGAGGAGGCCCCGGGGAAGACCCAGGACACGCTGGAGGGACTACATCTCTCGGCTGGCTTGGGAACGCCTTGGGGTTCCCCCGGAGGAGCTGGGGGAGGTGTGTGTGGATCGGGAGGTCTGGGTGGCTTTGCTTGAGCTGCTGCCCCCGTGACCCGACTCCGGATAAAGTGGATGGATGGATGGATGGATGGATGGGCCTCTGGCCCTGTAAGGACTGCTACATATCCTCTTTTAATTTGATTTGTCACGAGATCATATCGTTTGTCGGATTTTAGTTATCAAGTTAACAAAGTGAAGCCACCGTGGCAGCATGGTGGATTAGTGGTTAGCACTGTTGCCTCACAGCAAGAAGGTCATGGGTTTGATTCCCAACTTTCTGTGTGGAGTGTGCATGTTCTGCCCGTGTTTGCATGGGCTCCCTCCGGGTGCTCCGGTTTCCTCCCACATTGCAAAAGAGATCTCGATCTCAATGCGACTAACCTGGTTCAATAAAGGTCAATTAAAAAAGGAGATTGATGCACTTTAGCCCATGACCCTCCACTCAGCGGAATACATGATTCCAGTACAGCTGGGCCAGACAATTCAGAATATATATATATATTTTTTTTTATATATCACAGCAGGGATTTTCAGCTCGTTAAACCCCCCCCCCCCCCCCCCCCAAAAAAAAATCATTAAAAGGGTTGGGGAGGACAATGCTCACTAGAGTAGATGATCATTTTACATGAGAAGATGCATATTGTGTAAATGTGAGATGTGCGTAAGTGTGTGACAGCTATAAATGTATGTGCAGTGTGATAGATAGCAGATATGTGGTCATGATGCCTAGGCTTTTCCAAAGCTTAGCAATATTATGAATATGAAGTCTTCTAGCAAGCATTCTCGAGATATGGCTGTTGTAATGATTTATGCAAGTATACGAGGGCTGTCAATAAAGTAACGGTCCTTTTTATTTTTTTCAAAAACTATATGGATTTCATTCATATGTTTTTACGTCAGACATGCTTGAACCCTCGTGCGCATGCGTGAGTTTTTCCACGCCTGTCGGTGACGTCATTCGCCTGTGAGCACTCCTTGTGGGAGGAGTCGTCCAGCCCCTCGTCGGAATTCCTTTGTCTGAGAAGTTGCTGAGAGACTGGCGCTTTGTTTGATCAAAATTTTTTCTAAACCTGTGAGACACATCAAAGTGGACACGGTTCGAAAAATTAAGCTGGTTTTCAGTGAAAATTTTAACGGCTGATGAGAGATTTTGAGGTGATACTGTCGCTTTAAGGACTTTTCACGGTGCGAGACGTCGCGCAACGCTCTCAGGCGGCGTCATCAGCCTGTTCAAGCTGAAAACCTCCACATTTCAGGCTCTATTGATCCAGGACGTCGTGAGAGAACAGAGAAGTTTCAGAAGAAGTCGGTTTCAGCATTTTATCCGGATATTCCACTGTTAAAGGAGATTTTTTTAATGAAAGACGTGCGGACGGATCCGCGCGTCGGGACACAGCCGACGCGGTGCGGCGGCACAGGAAAAACACCTCCGTCTTGATAACCATTTGTAAAATCCAGGCGGCTTTTGATGGCCAGTGGAGTGAGTATATGAGAAATTGCTTAACAGGCAGGACATGTTCCAACTTGTCCTTAAGGCTTTCAACAGAGGTGTTTTTCCTGTGGCGGAGCGTCCCTCTGCAAAAGGGAATATATATTAAAAAAATCTCCTTTAACAGTGGAATATCCGGATAAAATGCTGAAACCGACTTCTTCTGAAACTTCTCTGTTCTCTCACGACGTCCTGGATCAATAGAGCCTGAAATGTGGAGGTTTTAAGCTTGAAACAGGCTGATGACGCTGCCTGAGAGCGCTGCGCGACGTCTCGCACCGTGAAAAGTCCTTAAAGCGACAGAATCACCTCAAAATCTCTCATCAGCCGTTAAAATGTTCACTGAAAACCAGCTTAATTTTTCGAACCGTGTCCACTTCGATGTGTCTCACAGGTTTAGAAAAAATTTTGATCAAACAACGCGCCAGTCTCTCAGCAACTTCTCAGACAAAGGAATTCCGACGAGGGGCTGGACAACTCCTCCCACAAGGAGTGCTCACAGGCGAATGACGTCACCGACAGGCGTGGAAAAACTCACGCATGCGCACGAGGGTTCAAGCATGTCTGACGTAAAAACATATGAATGAAATCCATATAGTTTTTGAAAAAAATAAAAAGGACCGTTACTTTATTGACAGCCCACGTATGTCATCACATTTGTGTCACTACACTATACATCCTCAAGGAATTTTGTAGCCATGGCTATTATAAAAAAATGAAGATGCATTCTCATTAATATGCAAATATATGTTCCAAATAACCCCTAAAATCTGATCAGCTCATCTACTCCACAGAGAGTCCCTATAGTGCAATTGTTTACCGTGTATTGTTGAGTTATAGTGGTCGCAAGGTTGAAAAAAGTCCCTTTGTCTTCATTAATGAGTATATTCACACACATAGACATGAAGCAATCATAAACTCTAACCTCAAGAAATAAATGCTACTTTTCTTCTCATGTCATCATCATGCTCAGAAAGTTCATGTTATTGTACTGTGGAGGTTGAAGCTGTGACACTTACGCAGATGTGATGGCGCGGTACCGCTCCAGCCCGGCCGTGTCCCAGATCTGGGCCTTGATGGTGACGCCACCGATCTGCACTGTCCGTGTGCTGAACTCCACCCCAATGGTGGTGCGGCTGTCATGGTTAAATTCGTTCTTGGTGAAGCGGGACAGAAGATTGCTTTTTCCTACACCAGACTCTCCTATCAGAACCACTGCAGTGGAACAACAAGCAGAGACACTTGAAACTGAGGAATTCAGGGTTTGGACACAGACTTCTAATTCAGATTTACTTGTTCAGACAAACAAAAGACAGACATAAGTATGCTTCATTTACAGCTTTAATTGAGGACTTAATTTGAAGTGTCCTAATCTTGGTTTCCACATTAATCCTTATTCTGAGACTGAGGTTAATTACACCATCAGGGATATGGTTTCCTATTTCAAAATCCCCACCACACCCTCAGGGTAAATATGTTAATCATTTCAACTCAGGCAAACAGAGCGAACAATCGACCCAGTTATGCTTGCCCATCCTGTTTAGGGTCATGTGTGACTGTAACCTATTCCCAGCATTCACAGAGAGAGGCCAGTTCTACAATTTATTCATTTGTACAGCATGTGTCCATTCTAATGTACAATTTATTTAGGAAATTCAGAGAGGAATTTTAAGTGTGCACCAACTGACAAATAATTTAGAGGAAGGTGGAATTTACACATTTTGAAAGCTTGGCCCCCCCCCTCCACTTCCTTCAGGTAGCCTACTTGTTCACATATCTACAGGTACATGCTTTCATTTTCAGAAGGCTAGATTACTGTAATGGTGGCTTTACAGGGAGATCTACTCTGGGGCAGCAGTCAGAAGCTCCTATGACCAGTGCGATATCACGGACCAATCGGCCTCGAAGAAATTCTGGCAAACCGTCCGACTCCTCAGGAGGCGGAAGCAGCTCTCCGCCAACACTGTCTATAGTCTATAGAGGAAGGTGGAATTTACACATTTTGAAAGCGTTGCCCCCCCCCCCGCTTCCTTCAGGTAGCCTACTTGTTCACATATCTACAGGTGCAACCACAGGTGTTTCCACGTTGTGGTTCAATGTGGCTGAGCTCCCCCATAATTAATTTAGTTGACAAAACAGAAAATATTTGCCATTCAAAAATCCTTTGGTTTTTTTCAGTTTATCACCATCATTCTCTGCCTGATCCAACCCCGTAGCTCCCTGAATTCAAACAGTACCTATAAGATATTGCTTATTTAGTGGATTGCATCAACTGAACAACAGTGAAAAACATGACAAATAAGTCCACCTAAAGGAGAACAAACTGCCCTTAGTGTGTCATTTGTTTTTGGCACTGCTGTTTTTCTGGTTAACCTGTTGCTTTTCCAAATCTGCATTTGTATCCTTTTGTACATGTGAATTAACAACATGAATGTAGTAGACACACCACCCATTACTAAATACCCATGTCCCCACCTAATCCAACCAAAAAAAAAAAAAAAAAAAAATGGAGCCGCCACTGGCTCAGACAAAGTCAGTGGTGTGTGAGTTTTAAAAACCTATTTCAGAGAAACTATAGACAATAATATAGATGTGTTTCAAACTGAAGACCTGTGAAGGCAAAGCCTCTTATGAGTGAGCCTTTGTTTCAGGAAATTACACAGTCTAGCAACAAAATCAGGCAGAACAAGTTCAGCTACTGGTCAGAGAAACCTGCCTACACACAAAAAGGACAATGAATAACAGCCCCCCCCCCCGGTACATTTCAGTGTGTCATGTTTGGGTTTCAGTTGTGTATGACTGACTCAGAGAGCTGGCACAGAAAGAAACCAGTGAGACTGGGACTGTGCACAGCCACACACTGTCTGTACTCAGATTTTGTCCAACACAATCATGTCCTCCACCTGATGAATGGATAGTGGATGCTAGATAACATAAAATAACATAGCCTTTATTGTCACTGTACATATACACATATGATCTGTTGAAGTTTTTCTGTCTGCCTGAACTCCACCTGGTAGTGTCATATGGTGAACGAAATCAGTAAATGACAGGAGACGGACTTCAAAAACAGATTTTGTATCAAAAGATGCCTACACTGTCACTAAGACAGCACTGGGGGGTCTTCCAGAAGCAAAACATCACATGCACCGTTGCAACAGAGAGCCCCGACGTAAGGGCTGAGCTATTCTTATTCCTGCAATTGACCCGCCCCAGGTGGGTGGTCTTTGCCCTGCCGTGTGTAAGAGGGTGACGTGATTGCATCATTTGTTCAAGCAGCATGTGTCATATCAAAACTTTGTGATGAACTTGTTTGCGTCAGCATTATAAGCAACAATGGAACATTTCATCAGGTGTCCTGGTTCATCCCAGACAGATATGAAGCACTTGGTTTTATCAGTTTAGACTGCACGCAAATGATGACATTTGGCTGTGTGTCATGACTGTATGTAAAGCAGTCAGGTCAAATCCAGTTTGTAACATTATGTGGTCTGAGGACATTTGGGTGTGCAACATGTAACATTCCAACAACTCCCCCTGTTGACATGACCCAAGTCATGTCACAAAAGATAAAAGTGAGGCGTTAAAACAAAAACTAAAAATAACCTAAACTATGAAAACAACCAAAACACCCGAGAGTACCTGTGATAATTGCCATAACTGTAAATTATGAGCATGGTTAATAAAATTTTGTTGTTCACCTTTTGTATGTGTGATACTGTGAAAAAGTACCAGATATAGCTTTCAGTGTAATTTGGAATCATTAACGTGAGTCTAAGGAGTCACATTGTTTGGATTTCTGATAAAACTGAGAAATGACTATAAATTTATGAAAGATATATTTTCCCTTGATTTAATCTCAGGTTAATTTGAGATGGAGCCACAAAACACGCAGTACAATAGTACTACTGTTAAATTTAGGAAGCCATGGTGGTCTTGGTGGGCACCAAACCTTTGCAAATGAAAGAAACGTAATCACACATGTTGGAGGGAGAAGGAACAAGTGTCTACTTCAGCTACATTCATACAACTTAACCACTGTTATGAAAACAACCATTTATCTCTTTCAAATAATATAAAATATGGGAGCATGTGCTGGTGCTTCACAATGCCTCATCCACCACACCACTGAACTACCCTGGGTCCTGGATGGCAACCACCCAGGTAGACACTTGACCCCATCCCAACCTCTATAAAGTAACTATCTGTCTGCCCTGGGTGTCCCCTTGGTCTTCTCCAGCTGTGGTCCTCAACACTGAGGCACCTATAATGTGCTGGATCATGCAGAGAGAAACTCAACAAAATGTTGTAGCTGATGTTCCCACAATGCAAGTGATGCACACCATCTGAGTCTCTCTGACATGAATGTCGCTAGTGACACAAGTGATTGTCTACAAGTTCAACACTTTCACCACATACAGATACAGTTCTGATGGCATAGTCCAGGAAGTCACTGAAAGCCTGGATCTTAGTCTTGAATCAGGACAATGAACTCCAGCCAACACCCAGTTCATGCAAGATTGAATGATTTGGAAACCAGAACATATCCCCAACAAACTCACTGAGAAGAACTCAAATTGTCTGTCCCTGCAGTTCAGAACATAACTACTATGAAAGGTTAGAGCTCAGTGCTCACCTTGACTCCATGTCATTAAAAGCTACAAATCTAGCCAGAAATCTGTGTGTAATTATCGACCCAGACCTGAACTTTATCAACCACTTAAATGCAATTGCTAAATCTGCCTGTTACCACCTGAAAAACATAGCTTGAATTAAGGGTTTTCTGTCTAAACAAGACACGGAAAAACTTGTTCATGCTTTCATTTTCAGAAGGCTAGATTACTGTAATGATGGCTTTACAGGGAGATCTACCCTGGGGCAGCAGTCAGAAGCTCCTATGACCAGTGCAATATCACGGACTGATCGGCCTCGAAGAAATTCTGGCAAACCGTCCGACTCCTCAGGAGGCGGAAGCAGCTCTCTGCCAACACTGTCTGTAGTCTAGTTATTATTCTGTGTGTTCCCAGAAAAAGAACCAAACAAAGTGAAGCAGCAGTCAGAAGCTTCTATGACCAGTGCAATATCAAGGACCAAGACGTCGCCTGGTATGGCGGAGCCGGGGCTCCACCCTGGAACCAGGCCTGGGGTTGGGGCTCGCGTGCAAGTGCCTGGTGGTCAGGCCTTAGCCCATGGGGCCCGACCGGGCTCAGCCAGAAAGAGCGATGTGGGCCCGCCTTCCTGTGGGTTCACCACCTGCAGAGGGGGCCATGGGGGTCTGGTGCAGAGAGGACTGGGTGGCAGTTGAGGGCGGGTGGCCTGAGCTTGTGCAGGAGGTTGAGAGGTACCAACTAGAGAGAGTCGGGCTCACCTCCACGCACAGCTTGGGCTCTGGTACCCAACTCCTGCAGAGGGGCTGGGCGCTCCACTTCTCTGGTGTTGCCCGCGGGGAGAGGCGGCAAGCTGTGGTAGCATTGCTCATTGCTCCCCAGCTCAGTCACCATGTGTTGGAGTTCACCCTGGTGAACGAGAGGGTCGTGTCCCTATGCCTTCTGGTTGGGGACAGGTCTCCCACTGTTGTCTCAGCCGACGGGCCGAGCGGCAGTGCAGAGTACCCGACCTTCTTGGAGTCCCTGGGAGGGGTACTAGATAGTGCTCCGACTGGGGACTCCATTGTTCTCCTGGGGGACTTCAACGCCCAGGGGCGGCGACAGTGAGACCTGGAGGGGGTGATCGGAAAGCATGGCCTTCCCGATCTGTTGTTGGACTTCTGTGCTAGCCACAGTTTGTCCATCACGAACACCATGTTCGAGCACAAGGGTGTCCATAACTGCACATGGCACCAGGACACCCTGAGCCGGAGGTCGATGATCGACTTTGTAGTCGTATCATCTGACCTTCGGCCACGTGTCTCAGACACTCGGGTGAAGAGAGGGGCTGAGCTGTCAACCGATCACCAGCTGGTGGCGAGTTGGATCCGCTGGGAGGGGAAGAAGCCGGTCAGACCTGGCAGGCCCAAACGTACAGTGAGGTCTGGTGGGAATGACTGGCGGAACCCTCTGTCAACGAAGTCTTCAACTCCCACCTCCGGGAGAGATTCTCCCAGATCCCGGGGGAGGTTGGAGACATGGTGTTCGAGTGGACCATGTTCTCCACCTCCATTGTTGATGCGGCCGCTCATAGCTGTGGTCGCAAGGTCTCTGGTGCCTGTCGCGGCGGCAATCCCCGAACCCGGTGGTGGACGCCGGACATAAGGGATGCCGTCAGGCTGAAGAAGGAGTCCTACTTGTCTTTGTTGGTGAGTTGGATCCCGGAGGTAGCTGACAGGTACCGGCAGGCCAAGCGTGCTGCAGCCTGTGCGGTCGCAGAGGCAAAAACTCAGGTCTGGGAGGAGTTCGGGGAGGTCATGGAGGCTGACTGTTGTTCGGCCTTGAAGAAATTCTGGCAAACCGTCCGAAGACTCAGGAGGCGGAAGAAACTCTCCGCCAACACTGTCTATAGTACGGGTGGGGAGCTGTTGACCCTGACTGGGGATGTTGTCGGGCGGTGGAAGGAATGCTTTGAGGATCTCCTCAATCCCATCGTCACATCTTCCGAAGAGGAAGCAGAGACTGGGGATTCAGAGGCAGACTCATTCATCATCCAGGCCGAAGTCACCGAGGTGGTCAGAAAGCTCCTTGGTGGCAAGGCTCCTGGGGTGGATGAAATCCGTCCTGAGTACCTTAAGTCTCTGGATGTTGTGGGACTGTCTTGTTGACACGCCTCTGCAACATCGCATGGCGGTCAGGGGTAGTGCCTCTGGATTGGGACACGGGGTGGTGGTCCCTCTGTTTAAGAAGGGGGACAGGAGGGTGTGTTCCAACTACAGGGGGGTCACACTCCTCAGCCTCCCCAGTAAGGTCTATTCCTGAGTACTGGAGAGGAGAATTCGACCGATAGTCAAACCTCGGATTCAGGAGGAGCAGTGTGGTTTTCGTCCTGGTCGCAGCACACTGGACCAGCTCTACACCCTCCATCTGGTGCTCCAGGGTTCATAGGAGTTTGCCCAACCAGTCCACATGTGCTTTGTGGATCTGGAGAAGGCGTTCGACCATGTCCCTCAAGGCACCCTGTGGGGGGTGCTCTGGGAGTATGGGGTCCGGGGTCCTTTGCTAAGGGCTATCCGATTCCTGTACGACCGCAGCAGGAGCTTGGTTCTCATTGCCGGTAGTCTGTCAGACCTGTTTCCAGTGTACGTTGGCCTCCCTTTGTCACCGGTTCTGTTCATTACCTTTATGGACAGAATTTCTAGGCGCAGCCAGGGTGTAGAGGGGATCCTGTTTGGGAACCACACCTCATCTCTGCTTTTTGCGGATGATGTGGTTCTGTTGGCTTTGTCAAATCAGGACCTTCAGCGTGCACTGGGGTGGTTTGCAGCCGGGTGTGAAGCGTCCGGGATGAAAATCAGCACCTCCAAATCCAAGGCCATGGTTCTCGACTGGAAAAAGGTGCCTTGCCCTCTTCAGGTCGGTGGAGTGTCCTTGCTTCAAGTGGAGGAGTTTAAGTGTCTCGGGGTCTTGTTCATGAGTGAGGGATGGATGGAGCGTGAGATCGACAAACGGATCGGTGCAGCATCTGCAGTGATGCGGTCACTGTATCCGACCATCGTGGTGAAGAGAGACCTGAGCAGGGGGGCAAAGCTCTCGATTTACCGCTCGATCTACGTTCCGACCTTCATCTATGGTCATGAGATTTGGCTCATGACCGAAAGAACAAGATCATGAGTACAAGCAGGTGAGATGAGTTTCCTCCGCAGGGTGGCTGGGCATTGCCTTAGAGGTAGGGTGAGGAGCTCAGTCACTCGGAAGGAGCTCGGAGTCAAGACGCTTCTCCTCCACATTGAAAGGAGCCACCTGAGGTGGCTCGGGCATCTTTTCTGGATGCCCCCTGTATGCCTCACTGGAGAGGTGTTCCGGGCACGTCCCATCGGGAGGAGGCCCTGGGGAAGACCCAGGACACGCTGGAGGGACTACGTCTCTCAGCTGGCTTGGGAATGCCTCTGGGTTCCCCCAGAGGAGCTGGGGAGGTGTGTGTGGATCGGGAGGTCTGGGCGGCTTTGCTTGAACTGCTGCCCCCGTGACCTGACCCGGGATGAAGCGGAAGAAAATGGATGGGTGGCTTTACAGGTCTTAAAAAAAGAAAATCAATTAGGTAGCTGAATCCAGATCCAGAATGCTGCCGCTGGAGTCCTTACAAACACTAGGAAACTGTACCATATCACACCAATCTTTAAATCATTACAGTGGCTTCCTGTGAGTCAAAGGATAGAGTTTAAAATCTTACTGCTGGTCTATAAAGCTCTGAACAGTCATGGACCAAAATACATTCTAGATCTATTAGTTCTCTACAAAGCATCCAGACCCCTCAGGTCATCCAAGACAGGTCTACTGTGTGTTCCCAGAACAAGAACCAAACAAAGTGAAGCAGCATTTAGTTATTATGTTCCCCACCTGTGGAACAAACTTCCTAAATACCTGAAGTCTGCGCGAACTATCAGTTTATTTAGCGTATGGTCACACGGCACACGACAATAGCTTAAGGAAGGGAAAAAAGTCACAAAGTCACAAATCACAGATAAAAGGTGGATGAAAGATCTTGCACTGAAAAGCCTGCAAGTCCAGAGCACAGAAAAAAAAAACGAACAAAAGAAAAACGAAGCAAATAGCGACCTTGATGCTTTAAACATAATCAAAACGAAACATTCATGATGACGTGACTTGACAGCAGGTATGAGACCGAGCACCAGCCTGTGCTGTCTGCAGCACGTGCAGGTGCAAGATCTGGTTGTCTTGACAACAGGTATGTCTTCACAACAACAACGTGTGCACACACGCACGTTCCAGCTACAAACGGCTGGAACGTGTGCAAATAGTTAAAGTAGTTTATAAAACGTTCTTGCCGCTATTGTTTCTGTATTAAAACGTTGCTTTTCGTCCCACACATGGATGAGTCACATTAAGCTCGTCGGAGCTTTATTTATTGATCCGTTCAGATATCGTCAACATTTGTGCAAAATGTCTTACTTGGGAGACTGGACGAAGTTGGACGACAATCAAACGGAACACTGACAGTATGGGAACTATGCAAACGATGAGGAACCATCAACACAAAATGCAAAATGGAATACAGACAAATTGAGGTTGTTGTCTGGATTCATTCACATTTTTCAACAGTTTGAAAATTCTGATGAAGTGCCAGCTGCAAGAACAAAGCTGGACAACGGTTAAACGATGTCTCCCCAAAAGGCAAGTCCAGATTTCTTGTTTCATTTTGTCTTTGTTGTCCTTCGTTAATGCTGTGTGACCAGGGCTCTAAACCGGGGCTGAAAACAGTATTGTTTGCTGCATCTTAGTTTTATTTCAATGTTTTATTTTATTTTTTGTTTTGCCTTTTGTCTTTTAAATGCTCTTTTATTGTCATTGTAATTATGTATTTTTTGTTTGTTTTTATTTTTGTAAAGCACTTTAAATTGCCTGTGTATGAATTGTGCTATATACATAAATTTGCCTTTCTATAGTGCTGTTCCACGCGATGTAGATGCTCAGATCATTTTACAATGATACCTCACATTCCTCTATTCACACATCAATATCAGGGTGCTGTCACACAAAGCACCCAGCTGGATGCTGCGAGCAACCTGAGGTGATTATCGGCCTTGCTCAAGTGCTACTAACTGATTTTTCCTTGTCTGATTGAAGAATTGAATGGGGGGGATCCTCTGGTCACAAGCCTACTTCTCTAATCATCTGGCCACCATTTTCCCAAGTAACAGATCCTTCTGTTGGAATGTACCACGACACTCACCCAAATGTCCTCAGACCATTTAATGTTACAAACTGGATTTGACCAGACTGCTTTACGTACAGTCATGACATGCACCCAAATGTCATCATTTGCGTGCAGTCTAAACTGATAAAAGTGCTTCATATCTGTCTGGGACAAACCAGGGCACCTGATGGAATGTTCAGTTATTGCTTATCATGCTGACACAAAGTTCATCACAAAGTTTTGATACGACACATGCTGCTTGAACAAAACAACATGATCACATCACCTGCTTACCATGCTGATGCATCAGTATTTGCAGCCAATCACAGCTCCACTGATACACACGGCAGGGCAAAGACCGCCCACCTGGGGGCAGGTCGATTGCAGGAATAAGAACATTTCAACCCATATGTCGAGGCTCTCTGTTCCAACAGTGCATGTGATGTTTTGGTTCTGGAAGACTCCTGCACTGTCTTTGACTTATCAGTGTAGGCATCTTTTAATACAACATCTGCTTTCAAGTCCATCTTTTCAAGTCCATCTCCTTTCAGTTACCGATTTTGTTCACCACAACAAACTACCAGGTGGAGTTCAGGCAGACAGAAAAAACCCCTACAAAAATGGCCTTGTGACCTGAATGTCCTTTTGAGTGAAATCCACAGCGTTTTTACCAAATCTGATGGTTGATTCTGTGACGCTGGACTCCGTGGCCACAACTTAAGGTAAGCAGAAAACCTTTTCTGAAATTTCTGTGGGGCTTAGGCTCGTAAAACTGATGTCCAGTGTTAAATTAATGCACAGTTATGATTCTGGAATGATAAAATTGACAGACTGATGTATCACACATACAAAAGGTGAACTGTGACATGACAGACAGAAAATCTATATTTGTTAGATAATAAATGCATAGAGGTGCCAATTTGCTGAATCTAACACATAAACAGAAATATGGTGTATATACGAGGGTAGGCTGAAAAGTTCTAAGGTTCACTATAATGCAGTTAATGCATTACTCCTTCATGGGGAGCCTTAGAACTTTTCAGCCTACCCTCGTACACTTCAGAGTAAAGCATAAGGCAGTTTTGGGGCATAAGAATTAAACAATTGTTTGTGAAATGGGTTGATAGAAACTAAATAAATTCAACAGTACTCCTGCTGTGTAGATGAAGGAATAAAACGGCCTATACTTTGAATGTGTTCAAGCAGAGACTGAAAAGCAACTCCCAGCTTTTGAGGAACCTTCTGGCAGAAGGCCAGCTAGCACAGCATGTGCCCTGGGTGGCCTTGATGTAAGTGCATGGTTTCACCCCAGCTTCATAGAAGCACCTAGAACATGGGTGTTCAACCCTAAGAGCACCCTGAGAGCACCTACCCTGCATGTTTTCTCTCTCTGCTCAAGTCACAGTAAACACAAGGTGTGCTCAGCCAATGAAGACGTAAGAAACATGGATAAACCCTTTGTGATGTCAGCCATAGGTTTTCTGAAAAGTAGGGTTCCAGTGGTAGTGGGTTGGTTTTGGATGTTGCCATCTTGACAGTGCCTGACTCCACCTAACTCCCAGCTATCCCATAAATGTATAAGGGGATGTAGCATGGGCAAGACCAGAGCAGCATTGGTGGGATGCACCCACCCAACTTGGGTGGCACAGTGGCCTAGTGGTTAGCACTGGTGCGTCACAGCAAGAAGGGGATGGATTCCCGGCCTTTCTGTGTGGAGTTTGCATGTTCCCAGTGTCTGCGTAGGTTTCCTCCGGGCACTCCGGTTTCCTCCCACAATCAAAAACATGCTTATTTAGGGTCTGCTCCTTCCTCTGCCCCTGACCAAGGCAGCGTCTACATCTGGAGTTGGTCCCTGGGCGCTGGACTGTGGCTGCCCAGTGGTTCTCCTAGTAGTTGGACTGTGTCTAACTGTAATTAGGATGGGTTAAATGCAGAGGACAAGTTTCGTTGTATGTATGTATATATGTGCAAGGACAATAAGGTTTCTATTCTACAACCCCAATTCCAGTGAAGTTGGGACATTGTGTAAAATGTAAATAAAAACAGAATACAATAACCTATATTCAACTGAATACATCACAAAAACAAGATATTTAATGTTCAAACTGATAAACTTTACTGTTTTTGTGCAAATATTTTTTTTATTTTGAAATGGATACCTGCAACACATTTCAAAAAAGCTGGGACAGTGGTATGTTTACCACTGTGTTACATCACCTTTCCTTCTCACAACATTCAATAAGCATTTGGGAACTGAGGACACTAATTGTTGAAGCTTTGTAGGTGGAATTCTTTCCCATTCTTGCTTGATGTACGACTTCAGTTGTTCAACAGTCCGGGGTCTCCGTTGTCGTATTTTGCACTTCATAATGTGCCACACATTTTCAATGGTTGACAGGTCTGGACTGCAGGCAGGCCAGTCTAGTACCCGAACTCTTTAACTACGAAGCCACGCTATTGCAACACATGCAGAATGTGGCTTGGCATTGTCTTGCTGAAATAAGCAGGGACATCCCTGTAAAAGACGTTGCTTGGATGGTAGCATGTGTTGCTCCAAAACCTGGATGTACATTTCAGCACTGATGGTGCCATCACAGATGTCTAAGTTGCCCATGCCATTGGCACTAACACACCCCCATACCATCACAGATGCTGGCTTTTGAACTTTGCGCTGGTAACAATCTGGATGGTCTTGTTCCTTTTTTTGTCCAGAGGACACGACGTCCATGATTTCCAAAAACAATTTGAAATGTGGACTCAGACCACAGCACACTTTCCACTTTGCGTCTGTCCATTTCAAATGAGCTCGGGCCCAGAGAAGGCGGTGGCATTTCTGGATGTTGTTGATATATGGCTTTCCCTTTGCAAGATAGAGTTTTAACTTGCACTTGTAGATGTAGCGACGAACTGTGTTAACTGACAATGGTTTTCTGAAGTGTTCCTGAGCCCACGTAGTAAGATCCTTTACACAATGATGGTTTTTAATGCAGTGCTGCCTGAGGGATCAAAGGTCACGGGCATTCGATGTTCGTTTTTGGCCTTGCCGCTTACGTGTAGTAAGTTCTCCAGATTCTCTGAAACTTCTGATTATATTATGGACTGATGGATGATGGAAACCCTAAATTCCTTGCAACTGAATGTTGAGACACATTGTTCTTAAACTATTGGACTATTTTTCACACAGGTGTTCACAAAGTGGTGACACAACGTCCCAACTTTATTGGAATTGGGGTTGTAATCTTTAAGTTAATCACTATCAGGCTACGTAATCTGGGTTCAGATGATTCAGATGATTAATGCATATTTTGTAAACTACGTGGTAGTTCTTATAAATGTTGGCTCAACAGCCTCAATAACTGTGGTATCATCAGTCCCAAAAAATCACACATTGTGATTTCCGGATTTTCTTTTTTTTTTTTTTTTTAGATTATGTCTCTCACAGTGGACATGCACCTAAATGAAAATTTCAGTCCCCTTCATGATTTCTAAGTGGGAGAACTTGCAAAATCGCAGGGTGTTCAAATACTTATTTTCCTCATATATATATATACATATATATATATATATACATATATATATATATATACATATATACATATATATATATACATATATATATATACATACATACATACATACATATATACATACATACATACATACATACATACATACATATATACATACATACATACATACATACACACACACGAGGTCTATTAGAAAAGTATCCGACCTTATTTTTTTCAAAAACCATATGGATTTGAATCACGTGTGATTACATCAGACATGCTTGAACCCTCGTGGGCATGCGAGAGTTTTTTCACGCCTGTCGGTTACGTCATTCACCTGTGGGCAGTCTTTGAGTGAGGAGTCGCCCACCCTCTCGTCGATTTTTTCATTGTTTAGGAATGGCTCAGAGACTGCTGCTTTGTTTGATCAAAATGTTTTCAAAACTGTAAGGCACAACTGAGTGGACACCATTCGATAAATTCAGCTGGTTTTCTGTAAAAATATTAACGGCTGATGAGAGATTTTGGTCTGGTAGTGTCGCCGTAAGGACGGCCCACGGCGCCTGATGGCGATCTGCGCTTCGAGGCGGCAGCGTCTCGCCGTTTCAAGTTGAAAACTTCCACATTTCAGGCTCTGTTGACCCAGGAAGTCGTCAGAGAACAGAGAACTTTCAGAAGAAGTCGGCATGAGGAGTTTATTCGGACATTCCATTGTTAACGGACATTTTGTAATGAAAGAACGTGCGGGCAGAGTCGCATGTCGGGCCGGACCCGACCGCGGGGGGTCGCGACAGCAAAAAACACCTCCGTTGGAAACCTTAACGGGCAAGTTGGAACATGCCCAAGCTGTTAAACAATTTCTCAGTTACTCACTTGTTGAAAGCCATCAAAAGCCGCCTGAATTTTACAAATGGTTTTCAACACGGAGGTGTTTTTCCTGTCGCGGTGCACACAGATTTGCTGAGTCGTCACGGAAACGACTCGGCGAATTTGCGCGCACGTCTTTCATTAAAAAATGTCCTTAAACAGTGGAATGTCCGCATAAAATCCTCATGCCGGCCTCTTCTGAATCTTCTCTGTTCTCTCACGACATCCTGGGTGAATTAAGCCTTAAATTAGGATGTTTTCAGGTCAAAACAGGCCGACGACGGTGCCTGGAAGCGCTGCACGACGTCCCGCTCTGTGGGAAGTCCTTACACCGACAGAAACACCCCATAATCTCTCATCAGCCGTTAAACTTTTCACCGAAAACCATCTTAATTTCTCGAATAGTATCCACTCGGATATTCCTCACAGGTCCAGAAAAAATTTTGATAAAGCAACGCGCGCCGTCTGGAGCAGCGTGTGAAACAAAGGAATTCAGCCGAGAGGGCGGGACCACATCTCACTCAAGGCCTGCCTACAGGGAAATGACGTCACCGACACGCGTGAAAAAACTCACGCACGCGCACGAGGGTTCAAGCATGATTGGTGGAAATATACTCAACAAAAATATAAACGCAACACTTTTGGTTTTGCTCCCATTTTGTATGAGATGAACTCAAAGATCTAAAACTTTTTCCACATACACAATATCACCATTTCCCTCAAATATTGTTCACAAACCAGTTTAAATCTGAGATAGTGAACACTTCTCCTTTGCTGAGATAATCCATCCCACCTCACAGGTGTGCCATACCAAGATGCTGATTAGACACCATGATTAGTGCACAGGTGTGCCTTAGGCTGTCCACAATAAAAGGCCACTCTGAAAGGTGCAGTTTTGTTTTAATGGGGGGGATACCAGTCAGTATCTGGTGTGACCACCATTTGCCTCATGCAGTGCAACACATCTCCTTCGCATCATCCGTGAAGAGAACACCTCTCCAATGTGCCAAACGCCAGTGAATGTGAGCATTTGCCCACTCAAGTCGGTTACGACGACGAACTGGAGTCACGTCGAGACCCCGATGAGGACGACGAGCATGCAGATGAGCTTCCCTGAGACGGTTTCTGACAGTTTGTGCAGAAATTCTTTGGTTATGCAAACCGATTGTTTCAGCAGCTGTCCGAGTGGCTGGTCTCAGACGATCTTGGAGGTGAACATGCTGGATGTGGAGGTCCTGGGCTGGTGTGGTTACACGTGGTCTGCGGTTGTGAGGCTGGTTGGATGTACTGCCAAATTCTCTGAAACGACTTTGGAGACGGCTTATGGTAGAGAAATGAACATTCAATACACGAGCAACAGCTCTGGTTGACATTCCTGCTGTCAGCATGCCAATTGCACGCTCCCTCAAATCTTGCGACATCTGTGGCATTGTGCTGTGTGATAAAACTGCACCTTTCAGGGTGGCCTTTTATTGTGGACAGTCTAAGGGACACCTGTGCACTAATCATGGTGTCTAATCAGCATCTTGGTATGGCACACCTGTGAGGTGGGATGGATTATCTCAGCAAAGGAGAAGTGCTCACTATCACAGATTTAGACTGGTTTGTGAACAATATTTGAGGGAAATGGTGATATTGTGTATGTGGAAAAAGTTTTAGATCTTTGAGTTCATCTCATACAAAATGGGAGCAAAACCAAAAGTGTTGCATTTATATTTTTGTTGAGTGTATATACATACATACATACATACATATATATACACATATACACACACACACCAGTATTTTGACAGCACAGAAAAAACAGTCTTTCCTTTTGAGGTTTTAACCTTTTATCTTTTACACTACATGATCAATGTAACCTCCTCGTTTGAAGATTCCTAAGAAACAAATCATCCGTTTCCGTTTTTCCGGAAAACCACCAAGCAAATTCAAGTCTCCTTGTCATATGCTGCGGGGTTAGTTTGCTCTGAGACTGAATTTTGTATGGAAAGAGATGCAGGTCAGCCCTTAGAATGCATTGCACAGAACCCAGCGATTTTTGTTCTCTAAATTGGGGTCAACTTCAACATTTTTTCCTGGACTTTAATGTCTTGCATTAAACTTTAGGGTTCCTGGAATGAGAAAAACTCCATTATTTCCCAGTAAAACCATTTCCTGGTATTCATATTTCAGAGTACTTTTGGGTACTTTTTTTGAGACGCCCTGTTCACCCTCTGTACAGTTATTATGAAAGGGGAATTTTTTTTTCAATTATTTTCACTTTATTTTCATTTATATAGTGCCAAATCACAACAGCGTTGCCTCAAGGTGCTTCACACAAGTAAGGTCTAACCTTACTAACCCCCAGAGCAGCAGTGGTAAGGAAAAACTCCCTCTGAGGAAGAAACCTCAAGCAGACCAGACTCAAAGGAGTGACCCTCTGCTTGGGCCACGCTATAGACATAAATTACAAAACAATTCACAAAACAAATATACAAGAAATGCTGTTGGTGCACAGGACAGGAGGGTTTTCAGTACAAATACTACACCCATCTCTGAATGGAGCTGCACCTTCAACAGAGAGAAAAACAGAATTAGGCATCAGAAAGACAAGAAATACAGTATAATTTGTCAGCATTAAACAAGAAAAACAGGATACTAAGGTGATCGCCTGCCACTAGCCCTAAGCTTCACTAAAAGACCCAGAACTTAGGTCAAGTTGAGGCCGTGGCAAGCTCCGTTTCCTAATAAAATGAATTGAAAGAGTAAAAAGTGCAGAACTATACTATGCCAGTATGCTAGCCATACGAAAGGGAAAATAAGTGCGTCTTATGTCTGGACTTGAAAGTCTCTAGAGAATCTGACTGTTTTATTGACATGGGAAGATCATTCCACAGAACAGGGGCACAATAAGAGAAAGCTCTATAACCCGCAGACTTCTTATTCATCCTAGGGAACTAGTTATAGATATCAAAACCTCTTTTTGTACCTGGCTGTAAATATTTTTATTTCTGCTGTAAAGTTGGACATGGGGGGGGGGGGGGGGGGGGGGGGGGTATGGCAGTTAACTTGCTTTTGGAGCGAGCCTCGAGAGGCCATTCAAGTCAAATCTGGGAGCATGCACTGGTGCCATGCTTCACTGCCTCCATGACTCCACAGAACCACCTTGTGTTGTGAATGGCAGCCACCCAGTTAGACAGGTTCACCTCAAACCATTTATCTTGCTAAATTAAGTGGAAGCTAATTTATCCACCAGTGGATTTAAAAATTAGTGGAGAAGCTAATCTCCTAACAAAAAGTTAACAGTTAATTAGCTGTTAGTTAGACTATGCCAACCACAGGCACAAAATGTCTTTTATGGAACAAATATCCTTTTGGAAAGTCACTAATTCATAATAAATAAAAAACACAGCGGATTATACTGATCAACATGTCTCTTCCAGCTTGTCACATTTTTACACTTGGTCAATGCCCCTTTCCATTACTGTGCGACAGTTAGCCCCATTTCATCATTTAGTGACGGGTGGAAAAACATGTTTGACAGCTGCCCAACTCTCTCTGATGGCACATGTGACAGGCACCGAGGCGGCGTGGCACAGAAAGCAGGCGGACACCACATGCAGACTCACTGACACGGTGTAGGAGTAAAAGACTTTGTCATTAAAGCAGGCCAAGGTACGGCACACAGGTAGTCAGGCAGCAATGCAAATGTACAGACAGGGGTTAGGCAAAAGGCAATGTCAAAAACAAGCTGGTTTCAGCACAGAGACAAAGTACATTGGCTGGGGCAGAAACAAAATCCGGAGCAACAAAGCGAGGTTGAGGCACAGCAAAGCAAAAACAGGACAATGTCAAAAAGGCTGGAATGTGAACAAGGGATCTCAACAAACTGGCAGGGAAGTGATGGACTGTGAGGGCTTAAATCCACAGGTAATGTTAGGGGAACAAGGTAGACTAGAATTTTAACATGTACAATGAAATTAAAAATGCTAGACAACATCATTCAGGTCATATAAAACTGCAAGACTCTAATACTATAAAAGCATAAAAAATATAAATATATCTAAATAAATTATTGTAATACAAACCAGCAAACACTCAACCAAACATTCAACATTAATTGCACAATCTCTTAGTTGTACTAGAAGGAGTACTGCATTTTGGCTTTACTGAGCGTGGTTATTGCTGTCTCTGAATCTATTTGTCTTTGTTTTGATTGATCTGTAGCGTCTGCCTGATGGTAACAGTTCAAACAGGGAGTGAGGTGTCCTTTATAATGTTCTTGGCTTTTTTGAGACAGCGGAAACAGTGCAGTTCTTCCAGAGTGAGGAGAGGGCAGCCGATGATCATCTGGGCCGGGTTGATGAGCTTTCCTCTGAGCCACTGTGCAGCTAGTGTACCACACACATATACAATATGTCAGTATGCTCTCTATGGAGCACTGGTAAAAGGACACCAGCAGTCTCTGTATGATATTGTTCTTCCTGAGCACCCTCAGAAAGTGCAGTCTTTCTGCTGGGCCTTTTTCAGTAGCTCAGAGGTGTTCACACTCCAGGACACATTCTCCTCAATGTGGACTCCCAGGAAGCAGAAGGTGCACTTGTGGAAGAATGTTCAAGAAGGGAGGCGTGGTCAGGTGAATCCAAGAGGAGGGAGTGATCAAGGCAGACAGAGACAAAGATGAAACGGGCAGCTGCAAGAGTGTATGAATGAAGCCACACTCTCACGAGCACCACTAGCTTAGCTTATGACAAGCTAAAAGTGGACACTCTCATTATGGCCGAACAACTGTCCAGTTTCTGGGTATTCTGTGTTAGTACACGCCCGCGGCCGACGTGCTTGATGAATTCCTGCGCAAAAAGTAGTTCCCAGATAATTGTGATATATTTCTGTGAGATGAGTATATCTTATCTAAATCAATTCTAAAATTTACCAGTAATAAAATGATAAAGATAACTGAAGTTTTAAGAGTGGCCATAATAACTATTTAAGAAACTTAAAGTTCATGAGCAACTTCACCTGTCACTGCTCAAGCACATTGTAAACATTGACACGATGGAGTCTGATGCAGAAGAGTTCAGAAAGATACAACTGGAATGGTTAGATTACCATTTACAGTTGGCAATGAAAGACTTGGGTGTTAACTTCGTGTTAAAGTTAGAACAAGAAGCTGCACTGAAAGACATCTATCTGGGAAGAGACACATTCTTTGTGTTGTTGCTCCAACGAGAGCGGCACGCTGAGCAGGGTGGCGAAAGTAGTCCAGCGAGCTTAACCTGTGGGCGAGCTATCACACAATACCAAAATAGCAGAGATGTCAGTCCAATGAGAGCGGCACTCTGAGCAGAGTGGAATGAAGCAGATGGAGACAAAGATGCGACGGGCAGGTGCAAGAGAGTAAGTGAAAGGAATACAAATGGTGACCACAATAGAATAGAATAGAATGCTTTTTATTGTCATTATACACAAGGTACAACGAAACTAAAAGATAACTCCCGTAGTGCAAAGGTGTAAAAAGTCAATATAAAAAGACAAATAAGAATATATACATGTATTTACAAAGGAGCCAGTAAGATGCAATGAATGGTGCAGACTGAAGGCTAATGTGCATTCAATACCCATATTGCACTTGGGTAGAACATGTTGGTGAGTCTGGATGTGCGGGCCTTGATGGACCGGTACCTCTTTCCTGAGGGCAGCAGTGAGAACAGGCTGTGCCCGGGGTGGAACCATCAAAGCTGATGCTTCTGGCCCTGCACAGACATCTGGTGTTATAGATGTCTGACAGAGAGGACAGCTGTGCTCCTATGATGTTCTGTGCTGACGTCCTGACTCTCTCCAGAGCCTTCTTGTCAGCCTGAGAGCAGCTCCTGTACCACACCAAGATGCTGTTGGTGAGGACGCTCTCTACAGAACACCTATAGAAGGACAGCAGCAGTTCCTGGGACAGCTTGACCTTCCTCAGTGACCTTAAAAAGTACAGACGCTGCTGTGCCTTTTTCACAAGGGCATTGATGTTGATGCCCCATGTCAGGTCCTGAGAATCAGTGACAAACCAAAACAGAGAGCAACAAGAATATAAAAAGGCTATAACCAAAACTAGAATTGAACAGACTATGGCTGAAGAATACAAACGATAATAAAATAGCAAAGCAACCTATGGGTGAAATGGAAAATAAATGATGACAAGCAAACAAAACCAGAGATGCAATAAATGACTGAACACAAAATGAATAACAGAAAATAAAACCCATGACTAACAGAACCCAAACAGATAATAAGACACTGTAGATAAATAAGAAACAAAACCAGAGAATACATGATCACTAACAGAAGACTGCAAATAAATGAACGATGAACAAAAAAACAATACCAATAAAAAAATATGAGCATGACCAAAAGAAAAATACAGATGAACCAGGAAACAGAACAGTACAAAACTAAGACAGAAGCCCCCCGAAGTGCAGGATCATGACAACATGGAACCATCTGCTTCACTTTTGTGTCATCAGAGAACATTCATCTATGTTTTGGTTATGGTTAGTGTTCCACAGTGATGCTGCATGGTTACCCAACACATCACATATTGATGTTCGGTCAAAATGAACAGTTTGCATAAAATGTGATGCCTTAGTCAGTGTCTAACGCTTGTACCAGTCTCCACATTGCAATTCATTCTTTATATATTGGGTTGGATCAAAGGAAGTGAGGAATCCTAAATCTTGGGCCCAAAGGATAGATACAGGAATCCAAAAGGACCGGGAGGATTTATTGAAAAAGCCATCTTAAGTGGGAGCTTTACTGAGACTTTCCAGAGCACTTTGGTTTGCTCTCCTGGCTCAGATGTTCTGTAGAATTTCTGCAGTGATACTTTAAGGAAGGTCAAATGCAGGCTGGAGGTCTGTTCTTAACTTCAGAATTTAGTTGTTTAGGAAGTCTATACTTCCATCCAAAAGGAACGTTTACTGTGGAATCTTATTCTGTGTACTGTAACATTTTTAAATGCATTTGAACTTGAGACTATGAGATGACTTCTGAATTAAACACTTTTATTGAATGTTTTAAATTAAGTTGACTCAGGTAACTGGAACTGAAGTTGAAAAAAGTAAAAAAGCAATAGGTTGCATGAAATTTAAGCTTCTCTTCAAACTTGTTTACAGTGAAGCCTACTTTATCAGAACGGTAAAGACTCAGATCAGAGACCCCAATGCACAGCTTGTTAAGTAAAGGTCTTTGCTCAAAAGTCAGAGACAGTCCAAGGTCATACGGAGGTGTTAATCAACATAACAGGAGTGTATGTGAGGGTTTAGGCTGATATGGTTCCAATTAGCTGGTCAGAGGTCATGATCAGCATAGAGGTGGCGATCTAGTAAGTGGCATAAAAAATGTCCAAAAACAAGAACAAAATTCACTGACTGTTAGACAATAAACCAAGGTGACTGAAACCAAAAACACCAGACACCAGGCAGAGGGAGAAGTCAAAACTGGAATAAACAAGGTCAGCATCAGCAATGAAGAATAATACAAATATTATAGTCTTGGACAAACGAAGGGCGTACTGACACTACAGAACATAAGAGTAAATTAATGAAGAGCAAATCGAAAATAATAAACAGGCATGTGACAAAACGTAAAGCTATAGAAATGAGCATGTGTGTGTCTGCGTGTTCCGAGGATGAACAAAAAGTCTGTGGGGTATAGAGCCTTCTCCTACCGTGGTCCGGCTCTTTGGAATGCTCTACCTGCTGTTATTCGGCAGTCTGACACGGTGGAGATTTTTAAATCAAGACTGAAGACCCACTTTTTTAGACTGTCTTATCATTAATTTTTTAATCTGTGTTTGCTTTGTAATTTCTTTTTATTCTACTGTGTTTTATCTTTTAACTGTGCTTTTCTTGCTTTTAATTTTGAATTTAGATTAATTTGTGTTGTTGTGAATTATGTGAAGCGCCTTGGGGCGACTTTGTCGTGATTTGGCGCTATATAAATTAATAAACTGAAATTGAAATTGAGCATGGCAGAAGACCAACAAAATAGAGGAGGAAGTGGGAACGTACAACAGGAACCGTTTCCTTTTTCTCTGGTAAATAGAGCTGAAGATAAGAGGAATTAAGACAAAACGCCACAACTTATGAAAATGTTCCACCAGGTTGAAGATTGATGGGCCAAAACAAACAGACAAAAAAACAAAACAAAAAAAACAAGAGGAGCAGTTATGAGGATAGAGACCTACAATGGACCATATCAGGACCTTCAACCGCATTAACAAAGCCTACACCCCTAACCTGTATAACAACCCACAGCCACCTGAGTTTTCTCCCTTTGCACTCGATCTGTGCTGTTATTCAGATCCACATACAGCTGGATGAAAAATTCTGTGTCCAACATAATTATTTCAACAAGAGCAATCAAAGCTTTCTGACGCCCACCAATCCAGATCTGAATCACCTACAAAATTTAATGGAGTCTTCCATGGCCTAAACGCATCTGTGTTGAAAATTGTCAAAATCCGTTCAGTAGTTTTGACGTAATCCTACTAACAGTAATCCTTCAAACCCTGTATAAAGTGAATCTTGATCCAGAATCTGGATCCGGTGTCGCAGACCAAACAGTCTGCCCCTAAAATTTGGTCCACCATTTGCATCTTCACGTGCGTCATTTTGGACCACAGCAGCACGTCTGAGACAGAGTCTCTTCACTCAAAGCAATCAAATGGATTAATGGGATTATGAACCATCAGATGATAAGGGTAAAACCTCTTAAATCATTCTAAAGTCAGTTTTAAGCAGAAACCCGACGAAATTCCGTGATGCTTTGAAATGACAGACACGCAGTGAACGCATCAGCTAGCAGCTCGTTTAGCTACGGCGCTCTGATCGCTTCTGCTGCCTTTTATGATGAAATAATGCTGAATTTATGTGGAAATGATTGCTGTACAAAACCTTCAAGATATCTGTCGCTGAGATAGATGATGATTTGAGTGCAGTGTGAAGCAGAAACGAGGTGTTAATCCGTGAACCGCATCATCGGGGGGGGGGATTTTTAGGGGGACCGTTCGGTGACACTGGATCCAGATCACCTCCAAAATTTCATGGATTCTTTCATGACCTAATATGCATCTGTGGTGAAAATGTCGTCAAAATTCGTGTAGTAGTTTAGGCGTAATCCTGCTAACAGACAGAAAAATAAATAAATGCCAGTGATTTTATTAAGTCCTCGGCAGATGTAATAATAAGCAAAATATCAAAGTGAAATTAGAATAAGATAATGAGAATAAGAATAGCCCTTTACTTATTGACTGTCATTACAACAAATGATTTTCGCCTGCAATTTCAAATATGCACAGAACTGATGTAACAAAAGCACAAAGTAGTCAATTAAAAAAAAATGGTGCAGTACATAGGCGCGCAGTTGAAACAAGGAAGTCTTGTTGAACTCCTCACAGCTTGTCTATGGTGACGCCGGTGTGGATATCAGTACAGTCAGTACTGTGGGCAAGGAGTTTGAAGGGTGAGAATTCAAAGTCATTCAAAGCCTTTAGTGGGAAAGTCTTGGCTTTTTTGGGGGGTGGGGGGCTGTGATGGCAGAGTCCTCACAGAACTTTGGAACACGGCAACAATGTCAACTCCTACCGATGGAGACTTTGCAAAAGCTGTGAGCACGCTTGAAGAGGGTTCATCCTGGAAAAGATTCAAGATTTCTTTATTGTCATTACACCTCATAAAACGTACAAAGTGAAATGAAATTTTGTTGCTCCGGTCTCCACAATAGATATTTAAAAATTTTAACTGTTGAATATGCAATTATAACATAGTTTAGAAGGAAAAAGCAATCTTCTCATGTCTGACTCACGTGAACAAAGCGCAGGTCTGTAGAGCAAGTGAAGGCTAAACGTGTGTGTGCAGTTTAAATGCACCTCTAATTTGGGGCTGCTGAATAAGATTTAAAAATTTTATGCACCATATGCAAGTATAGGCTAAACATTCTGTAGAGACTTTTTTTTATTATTGTTACCAGCAGGACACACAACTCATACCCAGTGTGAGTTATCTGTAATGGTGAAATTCACCATTTCATTCACTCTTTCTTTCACTCTCTTCTAGGACCCTCCGTGGTGCTTGATTAAAGAAACTCCATATATCCATGTTTTACCTCAGCATAGCTTTTTCCACTTCTCTCTTTCACAGCTAGGTCCAGTAGTCAACACGCTACATATTATTTCCGTGTTATGGTTCCATTTTACGCAGATCATTTCATGAACCAATGGAGGCATTCACAGTTATTTTAGTAAAAATCAAATAAAGCACAGTGTGTTTATGAATCATCCATGTTGGAAATTTGGACAAACTAATCATGGATAGCGTGTGATTTTTTTTATTTTATTTTTTTGTGGTTGACAGGTGACTGACAGGCTTGTCCATCCAGGGTGGTCCTAACTGACTCCAACGGTGGGCAACGTACCCTGCCGGGTCCAGGTCAAGTCGCTGGAGATGTGAACCCCCAGGAACCTGGCGCTCTGGACGATCTCTACAGTAGTGCCTCCCATGGAGAGGGGCATGTGGGTGCGCTGGTTCCTCCTGAAATCAACAGTGACCTCCTTTGTTTTATTGACATTCAGGTCCAGGTTGTTACTGGTGCACCAGCCCACCAAATGTTCCACCTCCTCTTTGTATGCCAGCTCCTCATTGTCCTGAATCAGACTCACCACTGTCGTGTCATCCACATACTTTATGATGTGGTTGGTAGCAGAGCGAGCAGTCACGAGTCATCAAAGTGAAAAGCAGTGGGCTCAACACACAGCCCTGAGGGGAACCAGTGCTGATGAAATTTTACAACATGAGAATGCTTGTCCGCACATGAGCTGACAAACACAGGATGCATTACAGCTGCTCAAATTTTACAAGCTCTTACCACACCTGCCATATAGTCCAGATCTCGCACCCTCTAACTTTGTCGTTTGTCCCAAGCTGAAGCAACCCCTGATGGGACATGGTTACACTAACAATGCGGAGGTGCAAGCAGCTGTGTGTCACTGGTGCCGAAAGAAGACACCCAATTTCTTCACAGATGGGATATAAAATCTTGTCCAGAGTGACAAGATTGCTTCTTACTTCTTACTGAAATAACTGCACAGGAGGCAGAACTTTTCAGCTACCCCTCACGTTTAGACATTATAAAGCATAATTTTTATGTTGTTCAAAATAATAATAAACTTTGTGGCAATAAATACATTGCTTCAACAGAAACTGGTAAAAAAAAAAAAAAAAAAACACACCATATTGAGCAATGTTGACAAAAGTGAGAAAGGGGGAAAAAACCTATCCTGGTCTTTGCTAAACACCTACACCAAGGTGCATGAACAATAATCTGTTTTTTTTCTTTTTCTTTTTTTTTAGTAACCCTGGTGACAAACAATTGCAAATCTCCTCAGTGGAGATGATAACTGAATAAAAATATGTTCAAGAATTTAAAAAAGTTAGGTTTAAAACACAAATCACAATGTAAACATGAAGTCATATTTACTGGACCATCCAGCTGGGAGTCTACAAATCATGTGTTCACTCCTGTTTACAGGTTTTCATGAACATCTGCTGATTCCCATGAAAGAACACTGGAACAACAAAGTGATATGCACCAAACTGTTCCAACCGTTTTTATCTAGCAGTCAGAAGTGGTGGCAATATTTTACAAGTTGTTCTGTTTTTTTAGGTAATTGTTCACTCCTGAGTTAGAACGCTATTCTTGTTTTTGCAGTGGGTGACCTGAGACTGTCTGTCCCCTGTTCTCGTCCACTGAGTAACTTCTTATCCAAACAGTACCGCTTTGGTTTCTATGGAGATACAACACAAGATGACTTCAAGCTCTCCGGCAGCCGGACTCGTCAATTCTGATGTAGCTGGAAACAACTTTATGCCTGACTGTGACGATTACATTTTTGTTTTATTGGTTTTTAATGACCTTCAGGACTGGAAATGTAGCTGCACTATTGTACAGCAGCTGCTTACAGCCCTGGCGTCCCAGGAGACACTTAAAGTAACCCGGGTTACCTCCAACAACCGGAAGCTTCCATTCTGAAATTATATAGATTCACTGTAGCTATAGAAAAAAACCCTTATTGTTAAAATTAAGACAAGAGCAGTTGCATTATCTAACGTGCACGAGTGTATATGCATTTATAGATCATCAATTCAAATAGCATTTTATTAACATTTTGTTTACATTTCACACTCTTACTGTGAAATGTGCCAAATAAAGCTACCACTGACTTTTTTTTTTTTGTTGCACTTATCTTATCAAACTATTGTTTTTGTAAAGTCTTGGCATGTCCTGAATTTGATGTAATTTTAAAAATATAGGGATGCAACTGCTGTTAGGGCACAAACATCAAGCTGCAGTGTGATTCCCATGTCAACAACAGGTTAAATGACTTTATTTAACATAAAACCTATCATGCATGGCACAGTTAGAAATTATTTTTATAGCTCATTACTTTGGCAAAACGTATTTAACAATATCTTGAAACATCTTCACACATTATAGAACATATCAATGCCCTACATTCTCTCACACATATCGTTTTCCCATAAAATAAGCAATATACATGCCAGTGCACGTACAGGCCCTGCACTGACTGCAGTCTTTAAATATGAAATTCAGAAACAGTGCAATCCTAGCTCAGTCACTTATGCTTCAACACCAAATCAACTAACATTTCAGTGATGTGTCGAGGCACCGTTTGTGATGTTTCAATCATGGTACACACTCCAGAACAATGTTCAAAACTTTTTTTGAAATTTTCTGGAGCACTGTTTTGAGTTAGCCATTATTTGCAGTACTGCTGAAAGGTTATTGCACTATCCCCAGCCACACGGCCTATCTATTATTTAATTATGGGTTAACTTTCCTGCTCTATTAGATATTCTGTCTTGCTTTTGTGTCTTTTGGTCCAGTGTTCAGGAGGCAGACAAACTACATGGAATTTCAACCACAACTCTTTGTATTTTAACCCAATCTCACGGCAGTTTGTTGGACTGGCTTACGAAAAGTACATTAATCTATGGGTTCATGACAGGGGTTTGAAAATGGGGTGTTTTCGTAATGGGGCATAAATTCATTTTGTGACAGGGGCACAAAATGTGGGGTGAAAGGGGGGGTCATGAATAACATTTGGGGAGGGTACACACTTAAGCTATGGTTATGGTTAGACTTAGGAGAAGGGAAAGATTATAAGTACCAAAAAATTAAAAAAAAAAAAAAAAAACGTGTCATGAAAAGCGGGGGCTTTTTGTGACGGGGCACGGGAAAAAAAACTGAAACCAGACTGAATTTAGAATAATGTTTCTACCATCTACTCACAAGACAGCAGGCGGCAGCATGTCTGCGAGATAATACATAAGCAAAACAAAGTTGCTATTTCAGCTGATGTGCTGCAACAAAATTAATTAACCCAATGCGACAGGGTTTGTCCCCATTTTATGTTCTTCAAAGATAATCCCATTAAATTCAAAATTCAAATTTATTCTTTTCTATCGCGCCAATTTGCAATGAGATTGTCTCAAGGTGCTTCACACAACACAATACCAAAAAACAGAGAAAATTTAATTTCAAAACCATAAAAGAGCACAAGAATAAAAGCACATCATAACACAATAAAACTAATGATAAAACAAGGAGAACAAATGGGTCTTTAAACTTGATTTAAAAGTCTCCACAGTATCTGGCTGCTGTATATGTGCCGGTAGATGATTCCACAGAGCTGGAGCACGGCAGGAGAAAGCTCTGTGACCGGCAGACTTTTTATTCACCCTGGGAACACATAAAGGTCCTGCACCCTGTGAACGCAGGGCCCGAGCTGGTACGTAGGGCTTTACCAGGTCAGCCACGAGCTTTACATTACAAGATAATTTTTTTAAGTTTACACATATTGGATGGGCTAGACTAGACTAACTCACCCACTCATCGATATTTTTGCTGTCCAAGTCCTCCTACCATAGCAGGAAATAATAAACCAGGGTTTGTTCTTTGCATACTTGTGATGGTAAAAGTCAGTGCTTAATAATTTTACCTTTTCCTGTTAAAGAAAACAATAGTACAGTTATGTACACCATCTTACTCATGTCACAACAGCGCTTGAAAGTCTGAAGTTTGAACATTATGAAATGTTTGTCATGTAAAAATATTCCTACTGAGGTAAAACAATTGTAAATTTAAAAAAGAAAAGGTTTGAAGAATAAATGCAGAAATGTCTCTATCACAATACAATGAGATAATAATGTTAATAATATGAGTACGTAAAGCTCCTGAAGTTCGCAGATGATACAACCCTCATCGGACTCATCTCTGATGGGGATGAGTCTGCCTACAGACGGGAGATCGATCACTGGTGTCCTGGTGCAAACAGAACAATCTGGAGCTCAGTGCCCTCAAGACAGTGGAGATGGTTGTTGACTTCAGGAAGAATCCAGTCCCAGCTAACCCCATCACCTTGTGTGACTCCGCAGTTGTCCTTGTAGAGTCCTTCCATTACCTGGAGATCACCATCACCCAGGACCTCAAGTGCGAGCTGAACGTGAGCTCGCTCACCAAGAAAGCACAACAGAGAATGTACTTTCTGTGACAGCTAAGGAAGTTCAACATGCCAAAAACAAAAACTGCCATCATTGAGACCATCATCTCCTCCTCCATCACCGTCTGGTCTGCTGCTGCCACTGCTAAAGACAGGAGCAGACTGCAGTGTATCTTCCACACAGCAGAGAAGGTGATCAACTGCAATCTGCCATCCCTACAGGATCTGTACACCTCCAGGGCCCTGGGCGAGCAAGGAGACCCCATTTACCCTGCCCACCCACTCCCACAAAGTACAGACTGATCATCCCTAACTGTTCATCTGCAGGCCTGCACAGCCCCATTCCACTATATCTATTTGACAGTAAACTTAGCTTTGCCCATTTGTCTATTTGACTCCTTTACTTCTTCCAGAAGTATTTTTCCTTTTCATTGTTGTTTATGCACCATTGACACCAGATCAAATTCCTTATATGTGAGAACTTACTTGGCAATAAATTTGAGTCTGATTCTGATTGAGTGAACTGGTGACTCTAAATTGACCGTAGGTGTGAATGAAGGGGTTCCTCAGTCTATATGTGTCTGCCTTGCAATAGACTGGTGACCAGCTTGTAAACCATTTTTCACTTAAAAACTGCTGAGCTAGGCTCCAGCTCCCCTGTGACCCTTAATTGGAATATGCAGGTATAGTAAATGAATGAATGAATCATCTACAAAATATTTTGGATCCAGAAGACGTTTTAAGCAATATGTGGCCTTGGTGAGAGGTATGAGCTTTCCGAGTTCCTTCTCATGTTAACCTCTTTAGAGGCATTTGGTGCCATGAAATGCTAAATACACCACGACTAACAATCATCATGTCACACCTTGTGTTTCCTTGGTACTGTCAATTCAAATCCATCTCTGCATTTCTTTTAAGAGCTGTTGGACTGTTTTGCATGACACTTTGCAACACAATGTACTTTCTGGATGGAATGCTTCAGATAATCAGGAATTAAAGTACACATCCTGGTTTTGAGTGTAACCCACATGAGGCATGTGCGTGACCATGAGCAGGGTGATGGTGGCGTGATTACGGTGACACTCGGCTTACACACATTACAATGACAAACTTTGACCCACGCCATTTAGCCAAACAGTCGACTGAGGAACTATACGCACTGTGTTTGTGAAATGCTGACAGATTCTGGAAAACTATATCCACACCTCCCCCCCTTCTGTCTGTTGGATGCTACAGAAAGCCTCATCTCTCTCCCAATCGATTACTTTCTGTCAACATATTGTGCCTTTTCCTGCCATTTGACAGCACACGACACCATTCACAGATCTGTTTGTGCAGCAAAACATGCAGATATATTAATAAAGTGGAAGCACTCACCCTTAAAGACAAAATTATAGGCCTCGTCTGACCCCATGTCCTGTCCATTCAGTGGTGCCGTGTTTCCCAGCCACAGCACTCAGGATGTAAGATGACACTGATTCAAACCACAAGCAAACTGCCAGGCTTCAGCAAATAATGTTGTGACACACCGAAGTCAGCTGCAGGCTTTCTGCCATTCACTACCCTCTCCTAGCCGAGTTAATATTAAGCTGGCGTGCTCAAACAAAACATGCTGTGTGCACTCAGGTTGCTCTGCTGCGGTGGGCATGGTTTATCTTAGGGAGTGGTGGAGGATGGAGGTGTGTCTTAGTAACAGAGTGAGTGCAGGGCAGGTTGGACCAGGTGGGGCCTGCAGCAGGTAGAGCTACAGCCAGGCGCCTCCCGCTGGAACATTCACATTATTGCATGCATGTACTCTGTAAAAGGCAGTGAGTGGATGGATAGATAGATAAATGAATAACTCAAAGCAATAAATTATGTCATCGTATAAAACAGGCACATAACAACCAAACAAGATCACAAGTCCACACAATCCTGCAGAAAGGATTTTGCATGAATGTACCCAAAGTGGACAATTCTTCCTTCACTAAATCTCTCTCTGTCTCCACACAGATGTTTGGTTTAAGTTGCATGCAAACTTGGATTTAACTTATCGGTTTGTTTCATTTCCAAAACAGTGTTGATTTTGACAGCATATTTAGTCATATAGTCTTGTCTATAATGTCACTTAGTTTGAGTCATAATTTAGTCATCTTATTTGTTTTCATTTTAGTCTAGTTTTAGTCAACTCAATATCATAACATTTTAATCAACTAACTCACCTGTAGATTTAGTTAACTAAAATTTTGTAATATTTGGTGAATTTGCCCGTGTTATATACCTTTTTTAAAAATTTGGAGCCAGACATGATGACATAATTTATTGCTTTTGAGTTAATTTATCTATCCATCCAGTCATTGCATTTTACAGAGTACAAGCCAGGGCTTCATGCATGCTGTAATCTAGATGTTCCAGCAGAAGGCGCCTGACAGAAGCTCTGCTTGTGCTCTGCACTAACTCTTGATAACTCTCCTGTAGATTTAGTTGACTAAACTCTTGTGACATTTAGCCACTTAAAAGTAAAACTACTCTGAAGAATAAATTATGACTAAAAGTAAGTGATATTTAAGTCAAGACTATGACTAAATATGCTGTCAAAATTAACACAGTACCAAATCTTAGCTCTGGTGGACATCAAGGTCACGGATGGTTTCACACTATGTCACTGTCGGTGTGTAGTTCAGGGTTGACTTGGAAATTGTCATCACATTGGCTTCAAATTGAGGAGCAAAGAAAATTTCTGTTCATATTTCACATACTTCTTGTTTACTAGTATATACTGAGTCCAACTAGTCCGACAACCAGGCCGGCTATGAACTGGGCCAGATACTGGCCTCCATTTTGGAGTCAGATTTCCCACTCCCAAATGACCAATAGGAGAGCAGCGCTCATGCCCCATCAAAGTGAAGCTAACTTCAGCGTCTCGGTGGCCAACCAATCACAGGCTAGGAGAGAGAGAGGCCAGTATCTGGCCCAATTCAGAGCCGGTTGTCGGGTTAGAGTCCCACCAGGTGTTTTCTGTTGTTCATTTAGCTCTTGATTGGCCAAACATCCCTGCCTTGGCTAATCAGGTGAGGATAGAGCAGTAAATGGAAAATGTGAAACAGGTTCTGGGGACATGATGTCATTGCTTTTAAAGTGAATTTCCTAAACAGTATGTGCATGCACAGTGTGATGCTGTTCCTGACTTGTTCTGCTGATAGGCCACTGCAGGACGTGATGGTGTAGCGGTTAGAGGTGGGCCAGACTCCTCAGTTCCATTCACCATCAGACCAGAAAAATCAAAAGGTCCTTAATCCCCATGTAGCTTCTGCTGTGCAGTTGAGCTCCTTGTGTGGCTTTATAGGCTGACACTGGTGTGTGTGTGTGTGTGTGTGTGTGTGTGTGTGTGTGTGTGTGTGTGTGTGTGTGTGTGTGTGTGTGTGTGTGTGTGTGTGTGTGTGTGTGTGTAAATGTGAGTCATCATTGTAAAATGCTTTGAGGGTCTGCCTCAGATGTAAAGGCGCTGTAGAATAGCAGTACATTTACTGCCTGTAATGCACAGGATTTCAACTTTCACTAGTTTGAACTTGCAACTTTTTTTTTTTTTTTTTTGCATTCCACATGTAAGCAGAGTTGCTTTCTGCTACTTTTGGGGTTACTTGATACTGTTCCTCGTGCCAGAATTTTGAGTTTCCACTTTACACACTCAGCAATGATTTCTGATTTTTTTTTTTCTTTCCTCCTTCATGCGCCTCTCAAAACACTGTGCAGCAAATAAAAAGCAAAATATACATTTAATTAATCTAATTTGAATCTTTGCTTGCCTCCACCTAACTGAAATATTATTGCAATTCTCACACAGAATAAATGCAGATGTTCATTCTTTAAAAAACAAAACAAAAAAAATCCCATTTTGTTTTAGTATTTTTTCTGGATTTAATGCAAGAAAAGAAAGAAAACTGAATTGTCACTCAATGTTAGACACTGTAAATAAGAGGGGCAAAAAAAAAAAATCTGTTCTTGTAATATGATGCAACAAATACTGTACAGTGTAGAACGTACACTTTCCTCTGTGCCATTTTGTTTTCTTTGTTCCTGTGGTCAACTGTAAACTTTAACTGAGCATGAAGGTGTAGATTTTGGAGCAGGAGACTTTTCTTGGACATCGGCCTCTCAGTCCATGGCAGCGTAAAACTCTCGACTGTAGAAAGTAACACTGGTGTTCCAGCTGCTTGCAGTTCATGGGCAGACATGTGCCTAGGTGGTTCCTCATCATCCAAACAAATTTCCTCTCAGCTGAGGGCAAGTAAGTGTTGAGGACTCCCGTGGCTGAAGACATCCAAGAGGATGTGCACGCTTCACTTGACCGTTGGATGGTTATTTTAAGGATGTGAGGATGCACTCGTCCAAATGGCTGGTTGACGTCCAGGAACCGAGGTAGTTCCGTGGTGTCATGGATGCTTGATTTGAGGGTGACAGTTTGGGTCTTTTTCCAGTCCTTGGGGAAGTGGCTACACCTGCTAACAGATTGTACTTGTGTACAGCTGCTTGAACTGATGATCTTGGAATCAGAGGCTGTTTGGAAACAGTTTCCCGACTTTTGTAATTCTCTGATCCTCTTTCTAAGATCGTCTGCACTCCTTGGATTTTCTCATTGTGCTGCCTAACAAACCCTTTTATGTTAGCACTTGATGACCTCAGAGAATGTGGCTTACACATGGTTTTTACTCATAAAAAAAGCTTGTGATAAAACACTGTGATAAATCAGTGAGCAAATTTCCAACAGTGAGTGAGGTCAGACTTTCACTTTGAGATGAAGTTGAACAGGCAAACACTTCATACTTTGACTATATCAAGCTGTATAAGTACTAATAAGCACAGTGATAAACATTACAAAACTTTTTTGAAGTCAAGATCACCTTTTAGTGCAGCAGATAAGAGAATATTTAGAGCGGAATCCTGCAAATGGTGATAAAAGCATCAAATTCGGCAGAAATACTCATCAGACAATCCTCTTTTGAAAAAAAAACTTTTGGCCACTTGAAGTTTCAGTTAGCGTTCAGGTAGCGGTCAATTGAAGAATTACATAGGAGTCAAATTTAAAAGATGCTCCAATCATATTGAAACCTATGCCACATTACTTGTCTGATCATAAAGATTCCAAAAAGGTATGGTCTGGATGGTCTGTAACTGAATTCTATGGAGTTATGGGATAAAAACAGCAAGAATGGTGACAAAGGTCAGTGTCGGTTTGTACAGGGGTCAAAAGTTTTGGTACCAAGTTTTGGTTACCAATTTTGGTAAAAAGTGATGCAAATTACTAGTTAAAAGTTTTAAAAAGGAATAGTTTGGACCATGTATCATCCTTACTTATCACGTTACGGGGTAACATATGTCACATGTCATAGAATCCAATAGACGTAGACCTTGTTTGACCTTTACTTTGGAGACCAAGCATTCAACACTGTCAAAACTATTCCATTTATTAATCCTATTAGTTCAACCAATAATTTGCATCAGTTTTTACCAAAATTGGAGCAACTTTAACTTTTGACCCCTGTACAAAATGACACTGACCTTTGTCAGCTCTTTTTCAAAGAGTAATGTCTAAGGGGTGTTTGTGCCAGTTTTGGTGCTTGCATCACCATTTGAAGGATACCTCTGTAAATATTCTCTTATCTGCTGTACTGCTTTCAAAAAAGGTTGATATGGGTTAGCCCACATCAATGGACCACATACGATTCACATAGCATCAGGTGAAGAAAAAAAAATAAATAAAAGGCAGCTAAATCCTATTATTTTGCCTTAATGGAGCTTGAAATATTGCATATGCTGAATATCAGTACATATATATACATTAGCAGCAACAAAAGAACAGAAGCTGGCATGGCAGAAAGCTGCTGAATGAGATAATGTATGTGTATTAATAATCATTTAAAAAAAGTTTTATCTTGTGTTACAGTTAGTCAACATTTGAATCCCAAAAAACTGAAACATTACATACAGAAAATGAGACAGGTTTCAGCTTGGAACACATAACAATGGAACAAATGATGTAATAGTATAAATTTTAATACACACAGCAGCACACAAATCCATGTTAATCAGAAATACAATAAGCTAGAATTTATATCTTTGTTTCAAATAAAGGGTAATATATCTATAAATTAAACATAGAAATTACTCCCCCTCCTATATAAACACACACACACACACACCAGAATGCACCAATTAACAATGGGAATTTAAAAGGTTTGTGGGGGAAATCAGCCTCTAACACACACACACACACCGACTGCCTCTTTACGCCAGCGATACCTGATATCACTTATTGTGTCAATTGAAAAGTAATTCCGCTGCTGCCCATGGCATGTGTAAAATGTCTCATGAAGGAAACATGCTGGCTGAGAATCTTTTAATTTTAATCAAAGATCGCTTGTTTACAAAATTGGAAATGCTCAGATAATCATGAGGAAGTGACAAAACATCCAAGTGGGGTCTGATCACTCTCTCCTCATAGAGATTTATTCAGATGATTTGTGCGTTGATGCTTCTGGAGCCATGTCTGAGAGCCTACCTCATTCAGTCTGAAAGTTGATTTCAAGAAAAAAAACTGGGTTACTGGAATAAAATTTGCCAGTGAGCAGTTTACGTCACAAAATCTGTTGCCACAGTATGGGAGAATGTGGCTGAACCGGCTTCTCAAAACCGGAAACCCAAAGTTTCCTTCACATCACAGACAACTGAGTTTTTACTAAACCCGTTTTCGAAAACAGGCCCCTAAACATCATGATGCTGCTGGAACAACACGGAATGCTTTAAGTTCATTAAACAATAAGAACGTACTGCAGCTAAACATGAACCAGTTCTGGCTGATGGCTAGACAGCATATGCCTCATCTGTCTCATAAAGGGTGACAACTAATAAATATTCTACCTAATCAATTAATCTGTCAATCATTTTCTCAATTGTATGCTTCCCAAAATGACACAACCGAAAGATATTCAGTTTACTGTCAGAGAATTAAAGAAACCAGAAAATATTCACATTTAATTAGATGAAATCAGAGAATTTAGACTTTTTAAATGACCCAAAACAATAAATCAATAATCATAGTTGGTGATTAATTTAATAACAATTAATTGTTGCATGTTCTCACCTAATATTTCGTTATTGACCTTCTCAGTGTTGTAGTTCCATGCTGAAGTCACAACAAAGTCATTTCACAGCATAAACAAAAAGTAAAACTGCACAAACACTACTCCAAATGAAAACATTTATTTACAGCCTTGAAACAAAAACATAGGCTTCCGTAACTCTGAAAGTGTCCATACAGCTTTGACATGGTCTATTTACTGTGTAACTGCTCAGTGTGCCTGAAATCAAGCTGAAGCTAAGCTGTTGATAATAAATTCATTTCAGCAGATATCACTGCAGACTGTCTACCAATACATTATGTGGTGTTTTCATACAAATGAACTGAGTCACAGGGTGAACAAATTGTTACAGTCATACAAATGATTTCTTTTGATTGCTTTAAATGGATGAGCCCGCCCCACGCGTGTTCACTTCCTCGCTCAGACAGATGCACAAACATTATGTGATCATAGCGAATGTTGCAGTAGTCCATGAATGACCTGCATCAGATGATATGTTCAGCCTGATCTCTCCTACGATGCTGCTACTTGTGTTAAGGGTTCCTCCAGATACTGCACCAAAGCTTCTGCCTGGAAAAGTAAACACACAGTGCGATGTGAACAAAGTCTGTTCTCACTGAGATGAAATGATGGAATTCTTTAAGGCAAGATTCAAATACAATTTGTCTGTACAAGTCCTCATTTCAAACGGATCTCTAAGGAAACATTATGCAGGCTCCCTGCTGTGTCCATGTGAAATCATTTACTTCCTACACAACAAAGCAGCACTTCATCACATAGGGAAATAAAGTGATGTCTTACACAAGTGCCCTTTCTACCTTGGCCCTATCATTGCTGTTCAACTAACACACTTCTGTTAATCAGAGGCTGTCAATAGACAATCCACTTGGGACTAAGATTGTGAACTGCATTACTAGCCTTACACCATCAGGTCTCAAACTACATCAACTTTGAAAATGTAATAATCTAAAACCTGACGTAAACTTGCAACATCTGATGAAGCTCTACTTCTCTGAATAACATTTTGGCTATGTGTAGCTCAAACATTTTAATAGGTGCTCATTATGTGTGGTTGCATCTTGTGTTTCCTCCCATACATCCCTTTAATATTACAACCTGAGCCTGATGTGTCCAAATCTAGATGAACACTGCCCCCCCCGCCTCTCCCCAATGTAAGTCAAGACATAAATTAGTAATTTCTACATTGCAATTTGTCTTCTGCATTTAAAAAAAAAAATGCATATATTCCACACCGAGTATAAACTAAAATGTTTCTAGCATTTCTTTTTTTTTTCCACAATTATGGCCTACAGCTCCCCCCGCCCCTCGCCAAAAAACCAAAACAATATGTGCATCTCAAAATATGTCACAAGATCAGTAAAAAAAAAAAGATTTATAATATAGATATGTTGAACTTCTAAAACTTATGTTCATTTATGTACTTAATGGTTGGTTGGGCACCTTTTGAATTAATACATAAATGCAGCATGACATGGAGGCAATAAGCCTCTGCCAACATGCTGCTATCTGCATACTGTAAATATAGCCACTAGTCTAATATTAAGGCATGTTAAACACAAAACAAGGCAAAAATAAAAGGTTTGTTTCATTGTGATGATTTTTCTTTAAGTTCTGCACACTTTATTCCAAGATTGCTAAAGTGGTATATTTGTGTGACTTGATAAAACATAAATGTATTTGTTTAATTTAAATCTCAGCCAATGTATGTGATTAAAAAAACTGATATTGGTTGTGCGAGAGGAAACAAAACATTAACAACTAGAAGCACTCAGAGAGTGCAAACCTCCACCAAGGCCATGGGGTCACTGACGCCATAACATCTACACGCCGTGGAATCATTGAACCTAAAAAAGTCTAACAATGATGTTTGCTCAGTAGTAAAAAAAAGTTTCATCTGCTGTGACTGGACAGCATGTATCCTTAGCGCTTGGCATCACAGTTTATTGCAACTTGCACCTTTCCCAGAAGCTACTGTCATCTGAGCACTGATATTGATATTGCATGTGCTTATAGACAAAAACAAATAGACAAAATTCAATTTATTATTCAACTAAACTGCAAATATATGAATTTTTTTAACATTTATGAAACACTTCTCTAAAGAAGGCCATAGGGTCACTGACCCTAAAGAGATTCCCTCCTTGGCACAGTGATCTATTTCTTTTTGTCTCTTTCTCTAAAATTGTATATAATAATCATTAGATTATTAATATATAAACAAAAATAAATTTAAGAAATATTACAATTTGAAAACAAATGCACCCGAACGTGATGACATCTGCAACTGCTTAATGCTAACTTTTAACACTGAAAATGCCATAGACATGCTAACGCGTTAGCATCGGGATCCGGATCACCACTAAAATTTAATCACTTGTTCCTCTTGTCATTTCCAACCACTCCACAAAATTTCATCAAAATCCATTCAAAACTTATTGAGTTATTCTGCTGACAAACAGACAGACAGACAAACAAACAAACAAACAAACGCAACCAAAAACATAACCTCCTTGGCGGAGGTAAAAACAACTTTGGCAGGAAAAGTTGAAGTACTCTCACCTTGGCTTTAAGCATCCCAAAACCCACAGTTTCTTTGGCATACATACAAAGTAACAGGTTAGCTACCCGCGTGATGGCCACTCTGCCCTCCTGAGAGAAGAAAACAAAAACATTGACAATGTACCACTGACTCTGCCAGCTGTTTCCACTCTGTAATTCATTTATGATCAGCATCAATTTAACACAAAATGTACACACATTCCAAAAATATCTGAGAATAAACAATGTTCTTCTTACCATACAGTCCATGAGTATGAATTTAAGTTTGTCTTCATTGAAGGCTTGGTGGCCATTCTTGTCATAGGCGGCCCAGATGTTGCTAGCAATGGCGGCTGTCACCCGAGCATCAGTGTCCCCATAACCAGAGTAAGCCAGAAGTGAACCTTCATTATTTAGTAAGCTGTTGAAAACATAAAAGTAGGATGATTTAGTCCCAAGCAAATGTGACAGTATTCAGTACCCGAACTGAGTAAACCAATACAATCATAGGATTGATATAACTAATATTTAGGTGATAGGTGACAAATATTTTTTTGAAGAAATAATGAATCCCTCTCTAATTTGGTATTTTTGTAAAGGTTTGTTAGTTCACTCTCCAATGACTCTTATCTACATACTGATCCTGAATCTTAAACTGCTCCCAGTGAAGCAGTTGAGTGTTTTGCATTGAAACTTTTTACATCAGGTGGAAACCGATCACAGAAATATAGCTGATTGGCTCAATCACATCCAAAACACAAACATATTTCACTTATAATGATATATATCAGAAAAGTAACGGATTCACACGACAGACTGTGTAACTCAAGAATAGACTTTTTACAGCTTTACACACCCTCTGTAAATAACAGAATAAATCTTGACTTTTTCAGGAAGACACGCAGCTTTAGTCAAAATAACATCTTAAATTTGAATCATGTTGTAAAGATCAGTTTTCACTTTGAGAACTGCGCGACTGTTTCAGTGTGTTAGCATGTGGCTAGCTTGTCGCCAGCTGACTATACTCACAGTGTGCTTTGGACTCCGTTCGTGTTCGCCTGGCTAAGAACCTGCGTTAAGGCCTTTGGTCGTAACATGACTACTCAGCGCAACAACACTAAAGAAATAAATATTTTAAATACACTAAACTGCTGACAAGAAAATACTTATCAACACAAGTCAGCTGATGTGGTTTTCCTTTTCCGGGTATCTACGAACGGCGCAATGCACAGTGGGATTTGGAGTAACAACTGCTTTCCGATTTTTGGAGGCGCTGTCACACGTTTTTTTTTTTTTTTAAACGATAAAATATTTAAAAAGTATATCCCTCAAATTACAGTTTTTATTCTGATATGCTTTCAAATCTTGTACACATAAAAAAAATCAAGTGATTGCAATGCATTTCCCATTTGAAAGACAAAAACAAAAACAAAAAAATTATAAAACAATGCAACAAAATTAGTATTACGATTATCATCAAATGAGAAATTATTCTCAGTATTATTGACACACTGACGCAATCTTGTAACATTTTTGCATAACATGAATATGAAAATAATATGCATATGAAAATAAAGCAGATATTAAAACTGACTTATACACATACCTTTTGATGAAATGGAATGTGTGCAAGTATTTATATTAATCTGACTACATTCAGGGAAGTAATATTTTTTAGAAACATAGTGAAGAAAATCTATCATTATGAATGCTGTCTGAAATTATCCAAAATTTCCTGTACACACATTATTTTCTAAAAATCTTTTGTTGTTTTGAGGCTAAAATTCTTCTGCATTTAAGTAAATTTCAGTATTTGTCTTTTTTATTTGTTCACCAAATTAAATTCATGGATTACTTTGTAAATATCTTCACATAGCTCAAATCTAAATTTGAAAATGTGAGTGAGGGGCTAATCCTTTATCAACTGGGTGCCTGATGCATGAGCCACTTTAATATGTCAGAGAATGGAGATCTAAAAAGTAATGAAAATTGTTTTAGATTATCTTCTGGCCGACCATCACCTTGTCAACAACTTTCTTCAACAAGCAAACAAACATCAGCCACAAACAAACATCAACTCATTTATTCATATCAGACTACACTGAACGTAGTTCAGGTAGGTAATGTTTTTCATGAACATAGTTTTAAAAAAATCCATCAGAATTAATACTGACTGAAATAATCTATTTCCTGTACACACAGTATTTTTTTTTTAATTTTGTTGTTTCAAGGCTAAAATTCTTCTGCATTTAAGTAAATTTCAGGATTTGTCTTTTTTTTTCACCAAATTAAATTCATTGGATTACTTTGTAAAAAAAAATCTTCATACAGCTCTAAACTAAATTTGAATGTGTGGGAGGGGCTAATTCTTTATCAACTGGTTTCCATAGCAACACATTCCTTTATGACAATCTCAGAGCACTCTGTTCCTTTATGATGCATGAGCCACTCTAATGTGTCTGAGAATGGAGATCTCAAAGCAGTAAAAATTGCTTTAGTAGATCATTTTCTGGCTGACCTTCACCTTGTCAACAACTTTCTTCAACAAGCAAACAAACATCAGCCACAAACAAACATCAACTCATTTATTCATATCAGACTGCACTGAACGTAGTTCAGGTAGGTAATGTTTTTCATGAACATAGTTTTAAAAAATCCATCAGAATTAATACTGACTGAAATAATCTATTTCCTTTACACACAGTATTTTTTTAATTTTGTTGTTCACCAAATTAAATTCATTGGATTACTTTGTAAAAAAAATCTTCATACAGCTCTAAACTAAATTTGAATGTGTGGGAGGGGCTAATTCTTTATCAACTGGTTTCCATAGCAACACATATTCCTTTATGACAATCTCAGAGCACTCTGTTCCTTTATGATGCATGAGCCACTCTAATGTGTCTGAGAATGGAGATCTCAAAGCAGTAAAAATTGCTTTAGTAGATCATTTTCTGGCTGACCTTCACCTTGTCAACAACTTTCTTCAACAAGCAAACAAACAGCCACAAACAAACATCAACTCATTTATTCATATCAGACTGCACTGAACGTAGTTCAGGTAGGTAATGTTTTTCATGAACATAGTGTTGTGAAAGTGTAGTGACACGGACCCACAACAGGGGGCGCAAATGAACGGTCAATGGATGAGCCAAAAAGTAACAATTGAATGTTGTGAAATGTGCACAACGAAATACAGACAATCTCAGAATATAATTACAGTCAAATCACAAAGGTGACGTGTGGGCAGGCTCGAGGATAGAAGACGTCTGTCCTGAGAAGAGCCGGAACCACACGATTTCCGCCACCACCGAACCTGGTGAATATTGGAGCCGCCAAGTCCCGAATTCCCAGGTGATCACCGTCCCCGACTGTCGGATCTGGTACTGCTGGCGAGAACAAAGACAGTCTAGTGTAGGTGTGTGCACACCCAGTAACAATAACGGTGGGAATGCCACCTCCACCTCTCACTATAACTTGCAGAGTACTGTAGATTCCTCAGGGGAAAAGAGTGCCTTCTAGCGCTCTCTCAGCTTCCACTGACAACGGTACCGGTACTCCTGCAAACACTCACAATATACAAACAATGTTGTAACACAAAAACGGCGGAGGATATTACCTCCAATGAAGTATGATATCTCGGCGATGAGGTGGAGATGACGCCTGGGTTTTATGGAGTGAGATGATGAAGAATGAGTGACAGCTGTCAGGAAGTAATGAGTAACAGCTGTCACTCCCGGCTGTGTCCGTGGCGGCAGCGCCCTCTCGTGCCTGAAGCCCGCACTTCAGGCAGGGCGCCCTTTGGTGGTGGGCCAGCAGTACCTCCTCTTCTGGCGGCCCACACAACACATAGTTTTAAAAAATCCATCAGAATTAATACTGACTGAAATAATCTATTTCCTGTACACACAGTATTTTTTTTTTATTTTGTTGTTTCAAGGCTAAAATTCTTCTGCATTTAAGTAAATTTCAGGATTTGTCTTTTTTTTTTTTTTTGTTCACCAAATTAAATTCATTGGATTACTTTGTAAAAAAAAATCTTCATACAGCTCTAAACTAAATTTGAATGTGTGGGAGGGGCTAATTCTTTATCAACTGGTTTCCATAGCAACACATATTCCTTTATGACAATCTCAGAGCACTCTGTTCCTTTATGATGCATGAGCCACTCTAATGTGTCTGAGAATGGAGATCTCAAAGCAGTAAAAATTGCTTTAGTAGATCATTTTCTGGCTGACCTTCACCTTGTCAACAACTTTCTTCAACAAGCAAACAAACATCAGCCGCAAACAAACATCAACTCATTTACTCGTATTTATATTAATCAGACTCTACTGAATATAGTTCAGGTAGGTGATGTTTTTAATTAACATAGTTTAAATAATCCATCAACACTGATACTGACTGAAATAATCTATTACCCGATCACACAGTATTTTCTAATAATCTTTTGTTGTTTTGGGGCTAAACTTCATCTACATTTAAGGAAACTTTAACATTTGTCTTTTGTATTTCTTCACCAAATTAAGTTTATTGAATTTCTTTTTAAATGTCTTCACACAGCTCTAATCTCAGTATGAACCAGTGCTTATTAAATGATGTGATAAACAGTTTTATCCATTTCATTGCCTAAAAATTCTCAGTAGAGTCAGTGGATACCCCGACTGCAGCACTTGAGAAGGTGAGGGAGGAGAGTGTCTGGATTTGTGATTGTCCTGACCAAGAGGAACATCAAGACAATAAATTCCTGACTTAACCGTCAGATGTGTACCTGTATGTGGTGATAGTTTGGACCTGTTGGGATGATCACATTTCTCTACAGTGACATTTATGTCTCTGAGTCCTCAGCTTATTAGATCAGGAGATGCTTAAGAAGAGCTTATGGAATTGAGGTCACTGCACAGAGGTGTCTGGCGATGTTGAGAACAAAAGGTGGAGTCTTATGATCCGGGTGCTTCCTGTCCAACTGTATGGTTATGAGACTTGGACTTGGACTTGAAGTGACGACTGGATGTCTTTGGTACATGGACTCTACAGAGGATCCTTGCTGGAATGACTTTGTGGCAATCAAGTGGTTACTTAGGGAGACTGATATGAGGAGTATCACTAACATTGTGAGGGAGTATCAGCTTCAACATTTTGTCCATGTGGTGAGTTTCTGTGAGTATGATCCAGCATGTAGGAGCCTCATCGAGGACCACAGTGTCTGGACAAAGTCAACGGAACATTCATGTTTCACCTGGCTGCAGCTGATTGTTGGTGTTATGTCATTATGCCTGTGTTTGGACTGTATGGAGATACATGCAGAATAACTGGTCTGCTTGAGGTTTCTTCCTCAAAAACACCAGAGAGAGTTTTTTCTTACCCCTGTTGCCATGTGGTTGACCAAAAGGGGTTGTCAAGGTTAGACATTACTCATGTGAAGGGCCTTGAAGCAACTTCATTGTGATTTGGCACTTTCTAAATAAACTGAAATTAACTGAATTAAATTGTACTGAGGGTGACGATCATGAATTGTAGATGGACTGGTTGTCTGCTGGGGTGGTTACCATCCAGGACCCAGGGTTGTTCCATGGTGTGGTGAATGCAGACATACACAGTTAACAGCACATGCCCCCAGATCTCACTTATCTCAAACAAACAAAATAAATGATTTTTTCTGTCTCTAAACAACTATTTTATTTTACTTTTTTTGCCTTTATTAAGCAAATTTAATTCAGCTTATCACATTGATGTTTTTTTTAAAAACAGGAAATGCATTTATTGCTTCTTGACACATTTTTTCTTTCCAAAGGTCCGAACATGGAGATGGGAGACCAGAGGCAGACAGGACAATGTGCTGCTGACCTACAGACACCACGAAGCAAAGTAAGGTGGATTTTATATATGTTTCCTTTTAAAATGGACAACATCAATGTCCACTTAATGAAAGAATAAATGTCACATGCTGTAAAACTGTGTCTTCTTGTTAGGCTGGAAGATCTAAGCTGAAGAAGAGGAGACTTTCTGTATCAGATGTCCCACAGTTCATAGCAACCATCGATCAGTGTCACAGCCTGCTGAAGGCCTATAAGCTCCAGGTGTGTGAAGCACAGTGTGGTTCTGGATGGCACACACATGCAGTTTGGACAAAAATGATGCAACAGATTTAGATTGTAATCATGAACATGAACATCATCATTCCTTCTGTTCATTGTTGCTGTGCAGCTTGTAAAGACGCGGACTGAGGCAGATGATTACTGTGCTCTGCTGGGCAAGTCACAACGACAGGCACAAGCTGTGGAGGAGGAGAGGGACAAGGCCCGAGAGGAAGTGCTGAGGCTACAGGAGGAGCAAAACAAGGCCCAAGAGGAGGTGCTGAGGCTACAGGAGGAGCGAAACAAGGCCCAAGAGGAGGTGCTGAGGCTACAGGAGGAGCGAAACAAGGCCCAAGAGGAGGTGCTGAGGCTACAGGAGGAGCAACACAAGGACGGCAAGGAGGTGCTGGGGCTGCGAGAGGAGCAAGACAAGGCCCGCAAGAAGGTGATGGGGCTGCAGGAGGAGCGAGACAAGGCCCGCAAGGAAGTGCTGGGGCTGCGGGAGGAGCGAGACAAGGCCTGTAAGGAGGTGCTGGGACTGCAGGAGGAGCTGAAAGCTTTGACCAAAACAGCTCGATGCTCAGAATGCCAGCTGCAGGAGACTTATAACAGGGAGCTCAAGGAAGTGCTGGCTGACTTCCATGTGAAGGTCAGAAGATACACTTTTAGGACTATTCACATGAATATCACAGATTATTTCAAATGTATTCAATTTCACTTCAAAACAAGCTTTCATATTTATGAAATCATTAACACATTTTCACCTCTTATGAGGAGTGGAGGATATTTGATCATCATCTGCCTGTCTGACTGACTACATGTCCAACTGTAGACATTATAATTCAACAAGTGCAAAGTCTGCACTGATCCACAGTGACCTGAACAAACACTGACAACCTGATCATTAACAAGTGACATGTTTCTGCAATAGGCCTTCACAAAGTACATTTTCTGTTAATGTGACCTTTGACCTTTTGACCTCATAATCAATAATCTTTTTGGAGTCACTCTAACTCACACACATAACAGGTTTGGTGACAGCTGGACAGGTACAACGGAAGTAATCCCACTTTCAATTAAAGTTTCTCCTGACTGACTGATTAACCGAATAACTCACTGACTGACTGACTCACACACTGACTGACTGATTAACCGAATAACTCACTGACTGATTAACCAAATAACTCACTGACTGACTGACTCACTCACTCACTGACTGATTGACCGAATGGCTCACTGACTGTCTGACTGACCGAATGACTCACTGACTGAATAACCAAATAACTCACTGACTGACTGACTCACTCACTCACTGACTGATTAACCGAATAACTCACTGACTGACTCACTCACTGACTGATTGACCGAATGGCTCACTGACTGACTGAGTGACCAACCGAATGACTCACTGACTGAACGAAAGGCTCACTGACAGTCTGACTGACCGACTGAATGACTGACTGACTGACTCACTCACTCACCGATTCACTGACTGATTGACCAAATGGTTCACTGACTGTCTGACTGACTGACTGACCGAATGGGTCTGACTGGCTCTTTGACTCCCCCACAGCGACATCTTGCCCACTGGCTGTGGGAGAACTGTTTTCCAGGTGAAGATGAAAGTTGATGGAGATGTTGGTCAAGACACATTTGATGGAGACACATTTATTCATTACTGTCTGTGTGTTATGTTGTATTAGTTACAGAAACAGGACATGGAGTTGCACCTTCTCATGAGAAGCAACAAGGAACTTCAGGAGGAGAACTTACTGCTTAAACAGGAAGTGCAGAATCTGGAAAGGTCAGTAAAAGGTCACACTCTCTTTCATCTTACAGCCAAAGTTTATTTTATTAAAGACCATTTTATGTTCTCACCAGCAAGTGTTGCCATTCAAAAAGGTCATATGAATCTTTGAACTGAACTTTTAAAGTTCGAAATTTAAACGCTCTGACTTTACCTCCAGCAGCTCCTTTAGCTCTACAGAGCTTTATCAAAGGTTCTCTGTCACACAATAACACTTTTAGTTTTACTGTCAGTTGTGATTTTCTGTTTTTGGAAACCAATGTACCTGCTTACCTGTCGACCATGAATTTAAAAAAAAAAGTTAAACCAACAAGTGTTTTAAACTTGATACACAAACAGCCAACAGGGGGAAGGTTTTCATTCTGAATGATGACCTCAGCAGATGATATCACTGCTGATCTCATGCAACACAACATTGTTGGTTTTATTTTTCTTGCTTGTCTCCTGCAGAAAGTTGGAGCAGGCTGCTGTTCACAACAATCAGCTGTTGACAGTCATCACCCAACAGGAAGCGAAGATCAAAGACCTTCTGCTCCAGCTGGAAGACTCAGTATGTAGTAATGTTGGTTAGGAACACACAACCCAAACATAACTGTAGTATGTACTGGAAATAATAAGGCACTGAGTAGCAGGGGCACAGTTTGGATGTACGGCGATGCCATCTTACGTGTCCTTTGACCCATATCATTGCAGATGATACATATGCACAGACCCATGTACACATCAGAAATTCTGTTTGGCAACAGCAGACTTTGTTTAACAGTTGTTGATGTATAGTTGTGCAATGGCTCCTTGGACGCTGCCAACAATTTAATGTATATTCGCTGTCTTTGAATTTTCCGGGGAAGTTCTTCTTCGGTTACCAGGCTCCAGCTGCTTCATGGGATAGCGCAGTGTTGTGTGTTTGTGCGCGGTGGTTGTAGTAGAGCATCCAGGTGCCTTTCGATTCCCACTGCGTGTTGCCAAAAGTACTTATTTAAAAAATAAAAAAAAAAAATCCCACCAGTCACCACTCTTGACTCTCGCCAGATTACATGATGATGTGATCACATTTGCATATGGCAGGAAGATGAAGGTTGGAATATATTGTTTGCTTATTAATTAATTAATTAATTTTTATTTTGGTGAAGTCAGGTGGTGACTGCATAATGGTGATTTGTTTGTTGAAATATCTATTCACTTGATTTATTGTTTTATTTATTTATCTTGCTGTCTGAGAACCCTCTTTTTTGTGACATGGAGTATTTTATGTATGTGCTTATCACAAGAGAAGACACACAAGTGAAAGCCTAAAAGAAAAAATCTTGACTGGAGACAGCATATTGCAATCTATAAACCCACCACTAGATGACACTACATCCTCCTCAAGGGGCTCTCAGCTGAATGTTTGCTGTCCTCATTCATTAAGTTTAATATTTTGTTCCAGATGTTGGAGGAAAAAGACAATGCTGTTTCACGTGAAAGCTCCTCCCAGTCTGAGATTTTGAAATCAGAAGCTCAGGACAGCAGCATGAGCTCAGAAACCGAGCAGGTGCAACAGCACAAAGAGGAGGTAAAAACGTCTATTTTTTATAGTGAAAGTGCTATCTGTGGATTCTGGATCAGCATGTTTGAAGACACGTGACCAGCACAACCTCCATCTCACCTGACGACTGACCAGTCAGACAAAAGTGATTCATTAAAAAGTTGATTATGAGCAATTTGTGTTTCATGGTTTTTATGTCCGTCTGCCACTAAATCATCAGAAAAATCAGGACTCTCAATTAGAAATAAATATTAAATCAGCTGAGTTGTTTCCTGGTGTTTTGACCTCTTGAGATCCACCCAAAAACATGACGCCATTTTGCGTTCATTTGTTCTTGGCCAAAGTAGAACGCTCGCTTGTTGAAGTGGTGAGATTATGGTCAAAGAGACACACTCAAAAGAAGAGAGGGCTGCTGGTTAAATCCCTGGATTAGCCATGAAAAAAAAAATGGATGCATGTGCAGTTGCAGATTTGTAACAGACCAAATGTGAACAGTCTGTCCCTAAAAAAAAACATGACCCTCTTCCCTCTGTAATTACACTGTTTCAGATCAGTCCTGCTAACAATGCAAGAGATTTGTGCAAAAAATGTAAGTTCTCGTCAAGGTTGTTTGTCTTTCAGCTGTCCCAGTTTGTTCAGGGTCACCACAGCAGATCCAGCACAGAGCCACACTACAATTTGGGCAAGTTTTATGCCAGATGCCCTTCCTGACACAACTCCACTTTTACCTGGAGAAACACACACAGGCCCCAGTCCCGTTCCCCAGCAGTCGAGCAGCCCAGTACCTATGTTAACCAATGGTTGAGCGACGTTGAGCAAGTTGAGCGCTCAACAGACCAATTATGGAGTGTTGTTGAGCAGATCAACTTGCTCAACAGGCCAATCAGGTAGCCCACCGCTAGAGGTCAGAGTTCGCACACAGGGTTTTCCAAATGGCCACCACCATTCACGTACTCCTGTGTGAAAATGCCATCTGCGATATCTAGCAATGCTTTATGTGCTATATGAATTCTGTTCAGAGATTAAATGTGAGTTGGCTTGTTCATGTGAGGTATGTGGAATTTTTTTTTTTTTTTTGGGGGGGGGGTGGTCTGACAACAAAAAACAAGTAAACAAAACTTTATATTCTAATCCAGAAACTGTCCACTACAATCAAGAAAAGCCAGTCCATACAGTATTGTGCAAAACAGCTCTCTGGCTAATATTTGTAAAGTATAACTGACTGGTTTTCAGCTTTGAAAAAATACAATTGCAAAAACATTTTTTCTATCATTTGTTAAAAACAAAATTCTAGGATGACAAAAAAGACGTTCTTCCTACAGTGAAACCTCTGTTGTACTTATATTTTAAAACCAAACACACAACACACTGACATGAATGAGTGAAACTGTTATGTGCAGGCGCGAGTTGAGGAGCGCGACCAGCGTCTGACTGAACCCAGCGCTAAATAACCAGAAAGCGGTTCCAAAAACAAAACAGTTTTATTTTTCTCCCGTGCAATAATTGGTGTACAACATAAATGTGCGTTTGTCTGGTGAGGTGAAGGACGGCGCGCTCTCCAGCGCCGAAATGGATCAAAGCTCAGCGCTTCTGGACCCAGACTCACCGCCGAACACCCCCCAGGTGGATACGACAAACTGACTCTGAAGGATGGAAAAGGTGAGGTAAGTCAACAGCTACAACAAATATCCTTCAAAGGCACACACTATCAGCAACACATTCAGGTCTGAATTTAAGCTTTATGTAAATGAGCAGCTTCTCACAACAGGTGGAGGATCATCAGTCCGTACGCCACGGCAGTGAGAAGCGAGCTGCACAATTCTCATCAATGTTCAAATATACTGCGTAACAAAATACCAAATTACTGTTAACACTTATTCAGACAATCAATCACCTCTGATGTGTGCTGACAGCATGTGTCCCTCACCCGTCCTCCTTCACAGGCACGATGTGTCAAACCCTGGCGCGGTCCTCAGCGTCTCACAAACGAACGTCACAAGGTCGAGTTCCCGGCAATTCTGCTCGAATCACTCATGGCTTAAATGCAGAACGCCATCTCATTATCTGCTTCAGCTGAAAGTCTTTAAGTTTGCACGTGAACATCCTCCACAAGTGCAGCCAATGATGCTGATGAGGGTGAAGGACTCTTATGCCAGCACCTTCTCCACAGACAAAAAAACAGTTTGCATACCACCTGGAGAGCAAAGAAAAGAAAACAACACCAAAATGTCCAGCCAAACCCCCCAACACACAACAGAAACTCCCTCATAATGCTGATACTTAATGTATATCATCATGATAGAGGGGGCAGGCCAAGCATTCTGGTCAGCATCTCAGCAAGAACCCCAACAACATGCAGGTTTGGACTTAAAATAAAGATTTAAATGCTCTTTAAATTCTTTAAGGATCCCCATTAGTCTTTACCAAAGTAGAGACTATTTTTTCTAGGGTCCATTCTCAAAAAAAAAAAAAAAATTACAATTACATCAAAGTATTACAATTTATACAACACATAAGCACCAACTGTACAATTCACAGAACATACACAAGTAACAATTATTTCTTCACAAAACAAACACCAACACTGCACATTCACTACATTAGGAGAACTGTCTTATTGAGTATACATTTCTTAAGATTTGCTTTAAAAGCTATGACTTCGTATTAACCTCACATCCGGGGGCAATTGATTCCAATATAAGATTGATCGATATATAAATGTATTTTTTAGAGCATTAGTTTTTGGCAGAGGCAAAACAAAAATAGAACTAGAAGCTTGTCTTGTGTTAAACTCATGCCTGTTACCGGTGAGTTGAAGTTTAGAGAACAGGCTAAAGGGTTTGTGTGTGGTCCAAAGTTTATGCAAAGAAACCACAGAAGAACAGGCCAGTCTCTCCCTCACTGTCATCCATGACAGTCTGTGATGTAGGTTGTTAACACTGGAAAACTTGCTGTATATCACAAATTTGGGAAATGAGAAAATCTTTTGTCACGTATAATCTAACATGGGTCAAAAATGATTGGAAAACTATTATTAAGTATTTTTCATCTTCAATGCTGACTCAAATATCAATTTCAAAATTAAACTCAACGTTAAATAAAGCAAATAAAAGCAAAAAAAAAAAGTGGTAGTGTCTTATCACCACAACAAATATGACAATAAAATAAATAATTTTATGTTATTATTATTTCCTTTGTGTTTTCTTCTTGTCTGAAATGAATTCAATTATTTTTCCACTTGTTTTAAATAAATAAAACAGAAAAAAATTGAACCATCACTGCTGCTCCCCCCCCCTTTTTTTTAATGAACAAAGACAGACAGACAGACAAATACTTTATTAATCCCAAGGGAAATTGTGCATTATCTGTGCTCCAAGGATAAATAGAATGAAAAGATACAATAAAATGGAAGGAACAAAGCCCACCACAGAAATAAATAAATAATAACTAAAAACTAGCTGCTAAAACACATTCTCCCTCCTGCCCCTCCCAGCAGAGGCCTCATTAAGCAGCCTAATGGCACGCGGAACAAATGAGTTCCTCAGTCTCTCTGTAGAACATCTCAATGACCGAAATCTTGAGCTTACTGAACTTCTCTGGATGGAGAAGACAGAGTTCAGCGGGTGACTCTCATTAGACAGGATGGCATGGGTCTTTGTGAGTGTTCTCTGCTCCACCACTGTCTCCACAGAGTCCAAGCCCAGACCCACTACAGAACCGGCCCTCTTAATGAGCCGGTTCAGTCGATGAATGTCCTTCTTAAAAGCACTGCCCCCCTCAACACACCGCGGCATAAAAAAGAACACTGGACACAATAGCCAGATAAAACAGGTGCACTAACTTAGGGCAGACTCTGAACGAGGCCAGCCTTCTGAGAAAATACATTCTGCTCTGGCCCTTCTTATAAACAGCGTCCATGTTGGCTGCCCAGTTCAGCTTATTGTCCAGATGTAGTACCAGGTACTTATACGTGGAGACCACCTCCACCTCCACTCCATCTATGTTAATGGGCTGCAGAGAGGGTGGCGCCCGGCGAAAGTCCAACACCATCTCCTTTGTTTTAGTGGTGTTCAGCTGGAGCTTATTCAGCCGGCACCACTGCAAAAAGTCCTTCACCAGGCCTCTGTACTCCCTCTCGTCCCCCTCCCGAATACATGCCACAATTGCAGTGTCATCTGAGAACTTCTGCATGTGACATGTATTGGAGTTGTAACGAAAGCCCATGGTGTAAAGGGTGAAGAGGAGAGGAGAGAGCACTGTGCCCTGAGGTGCTCCAGTACTGCAAGTCAGAGTTGAAGACCTGCAGTCCCCCACCCGGACAAACTGCGGCCTATTGGTAAGGTAGTCTGAGATCCAGCTCACTAGATGGGGGCCCACAGCCATGATGCTGAGTTTATCCTGGAGAAGGCTGGGGTAGATGGTATTAAAAGCACTGGAGAAGTCAAAAAATAGCATTCTCACAGTGCATCCCCCCCATCCAGGTACTTAAGAACACGGTGTAGGAGATAGAGGACCGCATCCTTAACACCCACCCTCTCCCGGTAGGCAAACTGGAGAGGATCCCTCACTGCCTGCACCTGGGGCTGCATGAACTGCAGAACCAGTCGCTCCAATGTTTTCATCATGTGTGACGTGAGGGCGACTGGCCTGTAGTCATTGAGCTCGCGAGGGCGACTGATCTTAGGAACTGGCACAATACACGATGTTTTCCATAGTAAGGGAACCTTGCCCAGCCGCAGACTCAAGTTGAAGACCCGTTGCAGCGGTTCTCCCAGCTCCACAGCACAGGCCTTCAAGAGCCTTGGACAAACCGAGTCAGGTCCCGCAGCCTTCCTAGGGTGGAGACGTCGCAGTGCTGTAGTCACCTGGTTTGTGGTAATGGGGGGGTGAGTTGAGTTGGGTGAGTTGGGGGCTAGTGAGGGAGCGAAAGAGGCACATAGGGGAGAGGCAGGACGGGGGTGGTCTGGGGAGCTGACAATAGGCTGTGGGGGATTAGTCAGGGTGAGCTGAACCGATTATAAAAGGTGTTCAGCTCCTCAGCTCTCTGAATGTCCATGCAACCCAGATTGCCCTTACTACCACAGCCAGTGATGGTTTTCATTCCTCTCCAGACCTCCCGCATGTTTTTATTAGACAGCGTCCTCTCCAGCTTTTTGCCATACTCCTCTTTAGCCTGCTTTAAACAAAGTTTGAGCTCCCCCTGCACTGCCCTCACCCCCTCCCAATCCCTGCTCCTAAACACCTACTTCTTCCTGTTCAGGAGCCCCTTCACTTCAGCTGTGATCCACGGCTTGTTATTGTCAAAACATTTAACAGTTCTGACTGGTGCCACCTGGTCCATACAAAAGTTCAGATAATCCGACAGACAGCCCACCGCCCCCTCGAGGTCCTCTCCATGAGCATCAACCAAAACACTCCAATCTGTGGTGTCAAAACAGTCCCTGAGAGCTTTCTCTGCTTGGTGACCATTTTCGAACAGACCTGGTTATCACTGTTTGCCTTTTAACCAGAGCAGTGTAAGTGGGTTGTAAGTGGACCAGATTATGGTCAGATTTGCCTAGTGGAGGCAGGGGGGAAGCTGAATATGCATTGATGGTGTTTGCATACAACAGGTCAATAGTCTTAGTTTTTCTTGTGGGACAGGTGACATATTGGTGGAAGGAGGGCAGAGTAGTGTCAAACATATTACCACTCAGTCAAAACAATTATTTTCTGTTGCTCAGTCTGAACCACATGTAACAGTTGCTCTGTTAACTAAAGTAAAGCACAGAAAAAAAAAAATGAAGGCAAACCTGAAGCACAAAAAAAGTCCACCCCATTTTTCCCCATCAATCAACATTCAAGTTCAGCTGAAATTTGGCAACGAGACTGAGATGGTTAGAGGGGAACATGTGATTGGGAAGGCCTTTCATCGACCACACGACATCCTCTGATAGGAGGGAGAGTGTTGTGTGGGCCGCCAGAAGAGGAGGTACTGCTGGCACACCACCAGAGGGCGCCCTGCCTGAAGTGCGGGCTTCAGGCACGAGAGGGCGCTGCCGCCTCACAGGAACAGCCGAGGTGACAGCTGTCACTCATCAACTGTGACAGCTGTCACCGATCATCTGCACTTCACCCCGGATAAAAGCAGGATGGCACCTCCACCACGTCGCCGAGATATTGTTCTTCTACGGAGGTAATACTCTCAGCCTGAATATTCCCATATTGATTCCAGTTGATACATTGTTGCAGTTGTCTCCCCGGAGGACCGGCGTGGGCCGCGACTGCTTCGCTCTGCTTTCCACCAGATAAGTGAATAGACAGACGCTGCACGAGTGTGTGTTAGAGGTGGAGGTGGAATTCCCACCGTTGTTGTTACTGGGTGTACACACACCCACACTTGACTGTCTTTACTCTTCGCCAGCAGTACCAGATCCGACACGCGGAGACGGTGGCCACCTGAGGGACTCGGGACCTGGCGGCTCCGGTATCCTTCGGGTTCGGTGGCGGAGGAAATCGTGTGGTTCCAGTTCTTCTCTAGACGGACGTCTCCTATCGTCGAGCCTGCCCACACGACACCTTTATCCATTGACTTTGTATTTATTCTATAATCTGCTGTGTGTGGTTGTGGCATTCACAACAGTAAAGTGTTCAAATTTAACTCCTTCTATTGTCCGTTCATTTACGCCCCCTGTTGTGGGTCCGTGTCACTACACTTTCACAACAGGATATCTCGGCCAGCGTCATGGACTCCGAGGGGCGTCACCCAGCGATTGAACGGCCAATGGGAGAGCAGGGTGCACAGGCGTCTGCAGGAGGCGTGATTGGTGAGTTGCAGCACATCCTCACCGCCTTTACGGCTCGGTTGGATCACTCGGTTGGATGACCGAGCAAAACATCCTCCTGAACCGCAGGGTGGAGGCTTTCTCCGCACAGGTGGCAGCGAGCGCTCAGGGCGCAGGGAGCAGGCCCTGCGATGTACCACATCCGCACACCCGACGGCTTGGAGTGAACACCTGGCCTGGATCGAGTATGCGCATAACAGCCAAGTGTCCTCTGCCACCGGCCTCTCCCCATTCGAGGTGTGTCTGGGGTACCAGCCCCCTTTGTTTCCTGTGGTGGAGGGAGAGGTCGATGTACCCTCGGTCCAGGCCCACCTGCAGAGATGCCGTCGGGTGTGGCGCACCGCCCGTTCGGCCTTGTTGAGGGCCCGGACGAGGGCAAAGGCCCATGCAGACCGTCGACGGTCCCCAGCCCCCGCATATCGGCCCAGGCAGGAGGTGTGGCTATCCACAAGGGACATTCCCCTCCAGGTGGATTCCCCCAAACTGAAGGACCGGTACATAGGGCCCTTCAAGATCCTCAAGGTCCTCAGTCCCGCCGCAGTGAGGCTCCAACTTCCGGCCTCACTGCGGATCCATCCAGTATTCCACGTTTCAAGATTGAAACCACATCACACCTCACCCCTCTGTACACCCGGTCCGGCGCTGCCTCCTGCCCGTATCATCGACGGGGAGCCAGCTTGGACAGTGCGCCGGCTCCTGGACGTCCGTCGAATGGGCCGGGGTTTCCAATATTTCGAAGAACGCTCCTGGGTGAAGAGGAGCTTCATCCTGGACCCAGCCCTCCTGGCCGATTTCTACCGTCGCCACCCGGACAAGTCTGGTCGGGCGCCAGGAGGCGCCCGTTGAGGGGGGGGTCCTGTTGTGTGGGCCGCCAGAAGAGGAGGTACTGCTGGCCCACCACCAGAGGGCGCCCTGCCTGAAGTGCGGGCTATGAAAATTCAGTGAGGTATGTATAATATATTTCAATTCTAAGGTAGAACTCTACAAGTGTACACTAAGGTATATTTGAATACCTAAAAAAAAAAAAAATTTACATGACCATGTAAATTCAATATAAATCTTAAAAAAAGACACTGAATTAATTGCACAAGTATCCGCTCACTTTTATTCATTATTACACATCGTAAGAACTAATACATATGTATTCTTTTTCCTTTGATAATTCTAGAGCTGTTTCAAAATCAGTGGCATTTAATTGAGCCAAATCTAGGAAAATGTAAGATTTTATGACAAAGTGAATCGCTGCTGAAAATGTAAAACTGAGTCATTGTTACTTTATTAAAACAAATATAAAGAAAAGAAAATACAACACAGTTGCTTCAAATCTAATGTCACTTCATGTCAAGTCCAGAGGACGAACAGTTAATGAAGTCAACTTTAAACTGGTGTATTTTTGTGATTCCTGTGCAGTCGTCTGCAAAACTGTAAATGACAGTGTTTCAAACAAGCAAGTCAACAAAGAAAAAAGTCTTAAATATTGCAGCAGTCTCTTATTTGTTAGACTCACTGAAGGTATCTATGGTTTTTTCGCCACTGAGTTCTATCCATAGCAGAAGGTGTTTGGGTAAAAGCGGTGGACCACGTACGCCAAGATGAAGTTGCAGATCAGGGCCACGGGCCAAACAGTCAGCACCGCCACACATCCAGAGCCGCACTCTTTCAGGGCCAAGTCCCAGTCAGGGGTCCAAATCAGGATCGGTTTCAGAGAAGGCCAGACTACAAGAAAAGAAGCTCTCAGATCAGACCATTAGAGACCAAACCGCCCCCCCCCACCAAAAAAAAAAAAAAATCCAAACTCAAATTAACTTTAATTTGGATAAACACTCAAGATGGTGCATTTCTGACAAGCTTTGGTCTTTTTAAGTATAATTTTGGTTATTGATTATTATTATTCCTGCTCCTGTTGTCCTTCTTACACCTATCAATTTTTTTGTTTCAGTCGTGTATTTTTTATTTTTTTTATCTGAAAACTGTAAAGAGTTGTTTTCCAATACTAAATGATGCCAAAAATACACTGGGAGATTCATGTGTACATCTTACACAGATTTTGGTTTGGTGATGGCCCATTTGCTCCTTAATCTACTCAGTGTTTATCTAAAACCATCGGCCACCCATCATTCATGGGTGGACCAGTCTGTCGCCCAACCATCAGTCCAAAAGTGACAATAAGTGACCACACAAAACCAACTTTGGTTTCGGGTGGCCTGTGCGCACAATTTATTTTTGTATACTCTGTACTACTTTGTCTTTTAAACACCAACTGAGTTCTATTGTGTCACACTTACTTTTAGGTGAATCTTGCTTTTTCGAACCCGTAAGAACACTGAAAGTATTACTTTTTGTTGTTGTTGGACTAAAATTCTAGCTGCTACAATTTCATACTATTTTAGGTCCTTTAACCTTTTAATATTCATTTAGTGTCCAGTCAGGGAAATGTTGGAGATGTGCAAACAGAGTAAAGTTAAGACCCATCAATACAAGAGCTTTTTATTTTATTTTGGCGGTGTTATAAAATACACAAAATAAAATGACGGGCCACATAAAAAATAAAGTAGAAATATTTTTTGTTCCTTTCGAAATAACAAAGAATGGATATGGAAACGTATGCATTAATAAGAGGAAAATTAACAAGAAAAATTAACAGAAATTTAGAAAAGCGGAACATTTTTTTCTCAAGTAAACGCATTTCAATTTTGTAAATTGTATTTATTTATTTTCGGCGGTGGGGTCATTTTTCTTCCGGTGTCAAAAAACAAAACAAAACAAACAAACAAAAAACAGGTGAACCAATAGGATGATATTTCGTCATCAACAGTCGCCAGTGCGCTAAGTTTCGGGAAAGAACCTGGAAAGAACAAAAAGGCTAATCAAATAAACGTGAGGTGAGTCGCGTTTCATTTGTTTGTAATTACACACTATGACGAAATATTTATACCTGTGGGTTAAAGGAGTAGCAAAAACTGCTGACAATAGCAAGTAAAAACCGGATTTAACTGCAGCAGCGACAAATCGAGGCAGCACGAGCAGGACATGGCCCACAGGCACGCGCCTGCCATTATTGATTCTTCAGGTAGCAGCTGCTGATAAAACTTACTGTGCTGCATACACGACTGTCAAAGAGGCGTTTTTACGCATAGTAGTTTTATTATTCAGTGTTCCAGCTAGCTTTCCAAAAGAGCAGGGTGCTGGCAAGAAATGAGGGCACTTTTACACGTGGAATATGGGCAGCTTAAACAGATTAAAGTAATAAACAGTCATTCATTAGCTGTGTTTCCATCCAACTAGTATCGCACCTCTTAAGTGAATTTTCATTAATGCTGCAACAGGAAGAGTGTATTTGTGCCCATTTCCATCTAGTTGTTATGCGCTTTTGTCTCACAATTACCAATTTGGAATTTAGAACCATCATTTCATGCTTCAGTCGTTTCTGGTGTCTGTATTTCACAAAGTAAGGCTGCACCACATCGCAAAATTAACTACACTGGAGTTACAACAAGAAGCTGTGCAAAACAGTTTTTATTCAAGGGTTTTAACTCTCCAGCCCGAGTTGCAAGCCTAACAAGGACCCTGGAATGGCCTAGAACTTTCTTTTTCTGGCCTTGAATAAAATGTTCATCTTTGTAACAAAATGTGGTGAGCGAAGCAGAGTAAATTAAAGTGATGTCGTGTGTGTGTGTGTCTGTGAGAGAGAGAGAGAGAAATCAGATGAACAATCCAAGCTTGTTTCTTTAATAAATTGTAATTTTTTTTAATTTATACATTTATGTATATGCCATAGCATGTCATTTTTTTCAGTTCAATTTATTTTCATTTATATGGCGGCAAATCACAACAAAGTTGCCTCAAGGCACTTCACACAACTGTCTTTGTTAAGGAGCATAACACAAAGTCTTTCAGCATAAAAGTATGCATTTTAAATGTGTGACAGCGTCCTCTATTGTAAATGAATCTCTGCTGTTTCTAACAAACCAAACCGTGGGAAAATTGGGTAAAATTTGAATTATTGTAGTTGGGGATACACCTTCCTCAGTACAAATAAATGCACTGGGGGTGCAACAGGAACCCATCCAAGATGGCGGCCGGCTGATACGTCGGCTTCATTAAGCAGTGGCAGTCCATGAGGCGTCTAAGTATATAATGTTTATGAGGATGACCGCGGCAGCGGTAACCAGGTAACGGCGTTCTCCTATCATGCTTCTTGTATACTTCCTATTTTAACTTCCTGTTTGCGGTGACTGAAGTGTACTTCCGGTTTGTGGTCATGGCGGAAACTGAGTCGGATGGACTATGAACTCACTCACGCTTGTCTGTCAACATCCTCGCTTTGCCGCCTCGCCCTGCTCAGTACTACAAAATGAAGTATCACTCTTTATTTAATTTCACTTTGCGTTTGAAGTAAAGTTTAAAAAGATTCTGAAAACACCAACTTGAGCAAAAGACTGTCAGAAAGCTGACTTGCAAAAACCTGAAAACAGAATCTACAGTCATTCAGTGGTTTCACATCAGAAGAGTGGGACGCTGTAGTTAAACATCAATGTATTTGTCATGAAATTGTTGACTATTATGTCACAGATCAGTTTTTTTATCACTTTTTTTATCTGATGTAAGAGCCACAGCTTGAACCATTTTAACTTCAAGTTAAATATGATGCAAATTTCATTGCCTCCACCAACGAAGTTGGAGATTATGTTTTCACCCATTTTTGAACACCCTGGAACCCACAGTTTTCCATATATCGTTACAATTTATTTATTTAGTTATTTTTACAGATGATTCACATACTGATAGGTGAGAACTGATAAAATTTTTGAGGTCATAGGTCAATGTCAGGAAAAATCCCTATCCTTTAACATTGAATGAATTTTCAAAAATTAAAAACTCTGTCAAAAAAGACTGAATTTCTTTAATATTTGAGAGCGTTATGTACAGTGGTGTCCTTTATCAACTGACATTTGATCTGGATCTGATCCGGATTACAGATTTTGTGGCCATTTAAATTTAACATTGAAAACCCCAGTCAATGTATATTTTACATTATGTCTTAATCAAACATGCCTCAATCACTCTTGTATTTGAAATTAAGGTCCAGACTGGCACTCAGTCACTATCACCTGACAAAGTTTGATCCAGATCTGATGCAGATTGTGGATTTTGTGGTCATTTGAATTTAATATTGAAAAGCTCATTTGGTGCCTAAGCCACTCTCATGTTTCTGTTGGGCAACCATCCAAATTGGATGGAGGTTCCAATTTTATGCCCGTTTGTCTACCTTTCAGTTATCAGTCGGAAACCAAGTGCCAAAAAGCAATGACAAATTGTGCATAGCAGAGATAACCAATGTTCTGTGAAAATGATCTGAAAAAGAATTTAGAAACCGAAAAAGTTGAAAAAAAACAAAAACCTGACAACACTACAAAAAAAACTTTGATTCAAGTGCATGAACTAAATACATACTCCTAACATTTGATCACATGTAATTTATCTCATGAAGACACTTCTAACAGGACCTTTGACCTTGAATTTTTTTACCAAGGTAGAAATTTGTGGAATTGGAAACTAGTGTTGGCAGAGGTTTGCGCTCTAGGAGCACGGTGCTCTAGTTTTGTGTTATATTTCATGTAATTTGATGTTATACATGGGTCATAAATAGTTTCTAAAATGTTAACACATTAATATTGGATTGGTATAGCATTTGCTCCCCTGTTCAAAAACATGCAAATAGTCGCTTTAATCTGTGAGGAACAGAGAGCTGCCAACAGACACTTTAACACCGTGACACAGAGCAGATATAAACTTTATCTTTTCATCAAATGTTTTGAATTGGATAACAGCTCTTGTCATTCATGTTGGGCAAGTTAACTCTACAGTGCGTTGTTTTGTTTGTTTTGGCTCACTGCATGACTTGTTGAACCAGACTGACTTCAGTGTTTTCTCAATAAGCCAGTTCAGCATCTCGATACACATAGTGCATGCTGGGCTGGGTTAAAGTTCATGACTACCCAAAGCACATGATAATGGCCGAGAGCAATGTAAATGTATTGAGGATTTTGAGCACTAGAAAGATAACATTTTTTTTTTTTTGCCAAAAAACGGGGCTGCAAAATAGGTGGAAAGTTGAAAAAAATCTTGTGGCTCTGTCTTATGCTCTGACGATACAAAACACCCCCATAGTACTAACTAAAGAAGATGAATGGGAAGCCGTTAAGAAAATGACAAGTCTTTACTGACGTTTGAAGTTGACAGTTGTCAGTTGACAATTCCTGATCCGTTATAACTGTCAGATGGTTGGGAAAACGAGACATCAGCAACAAGCAAATGGTCCACCTGCATGTATATATGTAGATATTAATGAGTATTTCATACAGAAAGACGAGCAAAGCTTGCATGAAAATTCAGTAAGATATATCTTCTATTATACATACCAATTCTAAGGTAGAACTCTACTAGTGTGTTTATTATTTTTTTATTTAACCAGGTTAGTCCCATTGAGATCGAGATCTCTTTTGCAAGGGAGACCTGGGCAATTATTATTTAGATATACTAAGATATATCTAAAAAAAAAAAAAATGAATAGTAGAGTCACTTAGGTGCCTGGTCTTGAGAACCAGGGATGGTTCCCATGCATGACCATGCAACGCACAGGGTATACAGATTGAGACCTGTCCATTTCTTTTTTTTTTTTTTTTTTTTAAGTATATATTCTCTGTACCGGTATTGTATATCATGCATGTATCACTATAGTCATGAGATCTATGCGGTAGTATACCGTATTACATTTTCAAATATTTTGGTTTCTTTGGATATGTAATAGATAGAAGCAAAAATGGCTACTCGGCATGTTCTTCAGGATCTTGCAGTTCTGTTGAAAAAGTGTGTAGGATGTATGGTGGATTGCAAATACAGTGTGCTGTACCTTGTTTGTTTTTGTGTACTGGGAAAATTTGCTGTTTTCTTTTTAACTACCAACTCCACTAGGTGATTTCATTGATGAACTCATCCCATCTGCTTAAAGTGATGTTAATGTAGGAGTTAAGTGAAGTATTCACAGCCTTTCCCATGAAACTCAGAATTGAGCTTAGGTGCATCCTGTTTCCACTGATGTTTATACAGCGTAATCGGAGTCTACCTGGGGTAAATTCAGTTGATTGGACATGATTTGGAAAGGCACACACCTGTCTACATATAAGGTCCCACGGTTGACGGACATGTCGGAACATAAACCAAACATGAAGTCAAATGAATTGCCCTTAGACCTCTGAGAAAGGATTGTCTCGAGGCACAAATCTGGGGAAGGTTACATAAACATTTCTGCTGCTTTGTAGGTCCCAATGAGCACAGTGACCTCCATCATCCGTAAATGGAAGAAGTTTGGATCCAACAGGACTCTTCCTAAAACTGTCCACCCATCTAAACTGAGCGATTAGGGGAGAAGGGCCTTAGTCAGGGAGGTGACTAAGAACCCGATGGTCACTCTGTCAGAGCTCCAGCATTCCTCTGAGGAGAGAGGAGAACCTTCTAGAACGACAACCATCTCTGCGGCAATCCACTAATCTGGCCTGTATGATAGACTGGCCAGACAGAAGCCACTCCTTAGTAAAAGCTTTTATTTATTTAGCTTTGCTAAGGGACTATGTAACCCATTCAGAAACACTTCCATTATAATTTTTACACTGAAGTTTATATCTCGGTATATACCGTTACCGTGAAGGGATTAAATTTATACCGCAATATTAAATTTAGGTCATATCGCCCAACCCTATGTGCATCATATTTAATTTTAGCCTTAATTTGCTCAAGTTGTCGATCTTACAACAGATAAACAACATGACAAATCTTGAATTATTTATTTTATTTTGTTCCACTTTGCATATGCTCACTGATATTTCAGAAAGGCCATCATATGGAGAAAATGGCCCATTACTTCAGTCACTGAGGTGCCATTTGCCCATACCACCCTTTGGAAATATGAAGAACTGATTTAGGATCATTTAATTTTTTTTTTAATTCCAGTGTTGAATATTCTTGAGAATTAAAGTTCATTGCTCTTTGAAAGGATACACAAACATTTTATGCAATGTTATATCATTGTAATTATTGTGATATCATTTTACCACAATATTTTCTGAGAGTATATCATCCAGAAAAATTAGTTATCGTCAGTGCATAAAACGTCTTTACGGATTTGAGAAATTTTAATCATGAGTGAACGTTTGTGACTTAACTGTGGACTTAACATTGAAAATGCATCTCCTATCTCAGTTCTTCATGAATATGAGGATAAATACTTGAATGTTAACTTGCCAGATGACCTACCCGACAAATGGTTCTCTTGTAATATTTTTGCTGATGTGACCTGCAGTTTCACCTGATGAAGATTCAAACAATGGATCCTGGAGTAAGGGTGTGAAAAAGAATCATCAAGGTTCATTAGATAAACAAAGGCTTCAGCTTCTGAAATGAGGGCCACTACTTCCAAACAAGCAAGAAAAGCACATATGCCAGGTAAAGAATTTACTCATGCACTTCTAAGCTCCTGAAGGTGACAAATAAAAAATGTACACTGTGCTTCTATAGATGTGCTGGATATTTAATGTGGTTAAGGTGTGCAGCAATCTACTAGGTAAATTAGTATTGTGAATACTTTAAGCAGTGATTTGTAAACCTTTTCCTAAGGCAGCCATGGGTTTATTTATTTTTATTATTTTGTCAGGGTCATCATGCAACAGAACAGATGCTGAGACCATAAACAGGGCAGCTGCACACCCACACGTGACGAAAGATCTGAGAGTATCTCTAATCAAGTGCCGTGCTGAAGAAGCTGATCTATCTGGAGACCACAATAAGACCAGAATAGGTACTGACTACACAGTCACTATTTTGCAGTTGTAGGACTTGAAGTCAACTACTTCTCTTACCATGCATTTATTACAACCCCTCACAATTTTTCCCTAAAACTTTGGTGAACACTGTCATTTAACAAGGCTAGTTTATTGATATCTGTGGGGCCTTCAGGCTGGAGCTGGCCAGAGTCACCGTTTGTTGTTGAGGCAGTGTGAGGAATTTGAATTAAGTCTGTATTTTCAATCAGCAAACGGAGAACGCCAATTCGAAAGAGCCAATAGTTTGAGGTTAACTCTCTTGGAAAGTAAAGGAAGGAGCAGGTAGCATTAGCCAATGGAAGAGAGGACAAGCTGCAGAGTGAGGACTGATTCCAGCTGCTTCACAGAATATATAGAAAAATATCAGGTCCTGCATGAACAACACATCAGAGCATCAATCGTCTATTATCAGTAACTGTTTTATTGATATTCTTTGCGATGCACAATTTTAAATCATACTGTGAGATTGTACTCCATTTATTCCAAACGCAAAAATTCAGACAGTATCGGGTGTGATCAGGTTCAGCATGAACACAAGCTTGTAAGTGAGGCATAGACAAACACATGGTGGATGAACACTTTGAGTACAACCCCAATTCTAATGAAGTTGGGATGTTGTGTAAAATATAAATAAAAACAGAATACAATGATTTGCAAATCCTCTTCAACCTATATTCAGTTGAATACACCACAAAGAAAAGATATTTAAGAGCCATAGTCTGTAACTATGGAATGGTTTATACAACCCCTGGCAAAAATTATGGAATCACCGGCCTCGGAGGATGTTCATTCAAATGTTTAATTTTGTAGAAAAAAAGCAGAGCACAGACATGACACAAACCTAAAGTCATTTCAAATGGTAACTTTCTGGCTTTAAGAAACACTATACGAAATCAGGAAAAAATTGTGTCAGTAACGGTTACTTTTTTAGACCAAGCAGAGGGGAAAAAATATGGAATCACTCAATTCTGAGGAAAAAATTATGGAATCATGAAAAACAAAAGTACGCTCCAACACATCACTAGTATTTTGTTGCACCACCTCTGGCTTTTATAACAGCTTGCAGTCTCTGAGGCATGGACTTAATGAGTGACCAACAGTACTCTTCATCATTTGGCTCCAACTTTCTCTGATTGCTGTTGCCAGATCAGCTTTGCAGTTTGGAGCCTTGTCATGGACCATTTTCTTCAACTTCCACCAAAGATTTTCAGATTTTAAGATTCGGACTATTTGCAGGCCATGACATTGACCCTATGTGTCTTTTTGCAAGGAATGTTTTCACAGTTTTTGCTGTATGGCAAGATGCATTATCATCTTGAAAAATGATTTCTTCATCCCCAAACATCCTTTCAATTGATGGGATAAGAAAAGTGTCCAAAATATCAATGTAAACTTGTGCATTTATTGATGATGTAATGACAGCCATCTCCCTAGTGCCTTTACCTGACATGCAGCCCCATATCATCAATGACTGTGGAAATTTACATGTTCTCTTCAGGCAGTCATCTTTATAAATCTCATTGGAACGGCACCAAACAAAAGTTCCAGCATCATCACCTTGCCCAATGCAGATTTGAGATTCATCACTGAATATGACTTTCACCCAGTCATCCACAGTCCACAATTGCTTTTCCTTAGCCCATTGTAACCTTGTTTTTTTCTGTTTAGGTGTTAATGATGGCTTTCGTTTAGCTTTTCTGTATGTAAATCCCATTTCCTTTAGGCGGTTTCTTACAGTTCGGTCACAGACGTTGACTCCAGTTTCCTCCCATTCGTTCCTCATTTGTTTTGTTGTGCATTTTTGATTTTTGAGACATATTGCTTTACGTTTTCTGTCTTGACGCTTTTGTGTCTTCCTTGGTCTACCAGTATGTTTGCCTTTAACAACCTTCCCATGTTGTTTGTATTTGGTCCAGAGTTTAGACACAGCTGACTGTGAACAACCAACATCTTTTGCAACATTGCGTGATGATTTACCCTCTTTTAAGAGTTTGATAATCCTCTCCTTTGTTTCAATTGACATCTCTCGTGTTGGAGCCATGATTCATGTCAGTCCACTTGGTGCAACAGCTCTCCAAGGTGTGATCACTCCTTTTTAGATGCAGACTAACGAGCAGATCTGATTTGATGCAGGTGTTAGTTTTGGGGATGTTGGGAACATGTTTCAAAAAAGCTGGGACAGTGGTATTTTTACCACTGTGTTACATCACCTTTCCTTCTAACAACACTCAATAAGCATTTGGGAAGTGAGGAAACTAATTGTTGAAGCTTTGTAGGTTGAATTCTTTCCCATTCTTGCTTGATGTATGACTTTAAGTGTTCAACAGTCCGGGGTCTCCGTTGTCGTATTTTGCGCTTCATAATGGAGAGCAGTCGCCATCATCTAATGTAGTCCATGTCCGTTCAGCTCATATCAGAAGTAAAAATGAGTCAAATGGCTCTGAGAGATCTAAATAGACTGCTGTGTAATGAATGGAACCACACTGCCATCTAGTGGATATTCAGTGTGCGTGAGTGTGTATTTGTGAATCAGTAGGCATTTGTTTGTGGATCTGTGGATTTCGCGAAAATGTCTCAAAATGACGTCACAGAGGAAAGCGATGAATGCATGTAATTGGTGATCCACAAATGCTGAAACTCAATTCACAAATACAATTTCCAGTTTTACAAATGTAATTTTTTTTTTTTTTTTTTTTTTTACAAATTAAGTTTTATATTTGCAAATACAACATTATTTGCAAAGACCAATTTACAAGTTACAAATATGAAATTTGCATTTGTGGATATCTGAACACATTTGCAAATCAATGATTATTTGTAGCTCACCTTGTGTGCATTTACAAATATTAATGAGACAATTTTAACCCCATAGAATGAGGGCTGTATTTTACATTCTCAACGTATTCTCTGTAGGCTGTAACCTGAGCAACATGAAACATGGGGGGAAAAAAAAGCTTGCTGGTAGAACAAAGTCAGTATAATAAAACAAAAGTTGGCAGTTTATTCTAGTGTCTTTATTTGAATGCATGTTTTTTGTTTTCATCATTAAGTTTTAATGCAAAAATAGTCCTATACATTAGACCTATATCCTTATTTTGGGCATGATCCAAATATGTACTTGAACGGTAGAGGCCTTGATCGGTATCGGCAGATCAAAATTTCAGTGATCGGTGATCTGCCTAAAAAATCGTGATCGGTGCACCTCTAGCCAACATGAAATAAAAATGTATTTTGTTCCATAATTTTCTTTCTGATTTAACTGTGCAGAGTCTGAAGATGAGTCTTCCAGTATGAGTGCTGATGATGAGCCACTTTTAAAACTGAAGACAAGTTTAAAGTCTCTTTCAAAGCAAAAAACTTCATCACAAAGCAAACAACCATTAAAACGCAACGACAAATTACTGAAAGGTAAGTAGCACTAGTACGTTGGCCAAAACACACTAGATTACAAAACAGTTTCCAAAAACTGTGGAGTAGATGATGGAATTCAAAGTAGTTTCCTCAAATCAAACATAACAACAACAGTTTTTAAGCAAAAAAGAAAGAAAAAGTGTATGTGCCTGGGGGTGGGGACACAGAATTGATGCAATAATGTAAGTTCACTGTATATAATGACTAAAATGACATTGTTTTTGGAATGTCAAAACCACATTCCTCAAAACAATCAATGATTGTTCATTTTATTGGTCAAATAAAAAAATAAAAGAAAATACACAAAGGAAGATATTCTGAAGAATGGTTGTGTTATTATTTTGTTGACTGTTGACTGTTAGGACTGCAATTACAAAGGAATTGTACAGTAGTGTACCCTGCTGTGATTAAAACACTTGGTTCAGTGCACATATAAATAAAATGTAAAAATGTTGATTCTCCCCAGGTGTATTAAGCAAGGCCTTGTATGAACCTGAGCTCATTTAACGCATTTTTCTCATGGTAACAGAACTCATTAAAAAAATGCAAACATTTTTAATTGTTGATTATGCAGAGTGTTCCAGTGACACAGATGATGAGCCACTATCAAAAAAGAAGAGGCTAAAGGTTCAGTTAGAAGTTACATATTCATCAGATGGCAAGAAAACAAAAAGAGGTGGAAACAAGTTACTGAAAGGTAGGTGTCACCGAAAAACTCATTGGCCAAAGGGATGCTAAATTATAAAATGGGATTTTTTATTATTATTATTATTTTATTTCATTATTAATAGTTTTATTTGCAAGTAATTCCAGTACCTTGCTTCATAAATGGATAAATGGAGTATTGGGTTAAAGAGACAACCTACTGTGTGCAAGAATCATCAATGTTACATTGATTTTTTTTTTTTTTTTGGTGGTGGGGGGGGGGGGGGGTTCTTTTGCCCTTCTTTTTTTTAATTCCCTCCACTCGTTGTAAAGCCTAGGAGGTGTTGAATTGTAATTCCCTACACTCTGTTAGGGTATGCGTGCATCCATCATTACCAACAAAGGCTTTTGTACGAAGTATTAAATAGATTTCAGTAAGTAATCAATACCATCAGTATGTTTTGCAACAGTAAGGTTGCAAAGATCTTGAGAGAGCTCTTTGCTTTTACTCATCATGATATGGTTCTTGTGTGACACCTTAGTAATGGGACACCGTTTTTATACGCCATCAGTTTGGACTGAACCAACTGATATTAATTTGAACTGACAAGGGGCAGGATTGCTTTCTAATTACTGATAGATTTTAGCTTGTATCTTGGCTTTCCATGCCTTTTTGCACCTTTCTTTCTTTATATGTTCAATCATTTTTCAAGATTCATGAGTCAAACAACTTTATTGATCCCTAAAAGGGCAATTCGTCGTCACAAAAACACAAGGGAGGGGGTATAGGTGGGGTTGTGCGTCATATATGCAGATAAATTCATATCAGTCTCTGTCTGTGTATGCGTAGAGTCTGGAGTTGCCTTGAGGACAACCGCAGACTGTAGGGGAGGGCAAATGAAAAGGAGCCACAGGCATCACCATAGCTGTTGAAATCCTTCTGGAGGACAGCAAACGGGGCATTTTAACCTTTGGTAGCTGATTAGGCTGCCATGTTTGGGTTAGGCAGAGAAGCACAGAGTTCCAATACTGCCTGTCTTTAACTGTCCAAATCCAATTGTGAATATATTCACTGGTCTCCAACATCAGTTCCTTTGCAAGGCAGACATTTGCTCCGAGATGATTTCCAATTTACGTTTAAGTTCAAGAGTTAATGCAGTCTGAGATTGTACCGCCTTGCCCACCTCATTAATCATGACGGACAGGTATGGGGTTGTGGTTTTGGTAGCAGCCGTCTTGCCAATTTTCCGGTAGGTCAAGGCAGCACCTAATCAGCAAAAGCCCTCCTGCCATAAAAGCAAATAAGAATAAATCCTCAACTTCTTCCACAGAGAATGGTGCCAAACACACGACGTGCCACTTCTCCCAGGCATCGCTTTATTACACATATCTTAACTTCTGTACTTATTTCTTTTGGTTTCTTTGTGTGCACTGTTACTGGCTTCTTCTTTGTCTTTTGGCTGTTCCCATTAGGGATCGCCACAGCAGATCAATCGTTTCCATCTCACTCTGTCCTCTGTATCTTCCTCTGTCACACCAACCACCTGCATGTCCGCCCTAGGCACATCCATAAACCTCCTCTTTGGCCTCCCTCTTCTCCTCCTGCCTGGTGGCTCCATCCTCAGCATCCTTCTCCCTATATACCCTGGGTCCCTCCTCTGCACATGTCCAAACCATCTCAATCTTGCCTCTCTGACTTTGTCTCCAAACCGTCCCACCTGAGCTGTCCCTCTGATATGTTCATTCCTAATCTTGTCCATTCTTGTCACTCCCAAAGAGAATCTCAACATCTTCAGCTCTGCCACCTCCAGCTCTGCCTCCTGTCTTTTTGTTAGTGCCACCGTCTCTAAGCCATACAACATAGCTGGTCTCACTACTGTCTTGTAAACTTTCCCCTTCACTCTTGCTGATATTCTTCGGTCACAAATCACTCCTGCCACCTTTCTCCACCCACTCCACCCTGCCTGCACTCTCTTCTTCACCTCTCGACCACACTCTCCATTACTTTGAACAGTTGACCCCAAATATTTAAACTCATCTACTTTTGCACTTCCACTCCTTGTAACTGCATTATTCCACTGGGCTCCCTCCCATTCACACACATGTACTCAGTCTTACTTCTACTGACTTTCATTCCCCTTCTCTCCAAAGCATATCTCCACCTCTCCAGACTAGACTCAACTTGCTCTCTACTCTCACTACAGATCACAATGTCATCTGCAAACGTCATAGTCCATGGGGACTCCTGTCTGATCTCATCCGTCAACCTGTCCATCACCACTGCAAACAAGAAAGGGCTCAGAGCTGATCCTTGGTGTAATCCCACCTCCACCTTGAATGAGTCTGTCATTCTGACTGTGCATCTCACCGCTGTCACACTATTCTTGTACATGTCCTGCACTACCCTAACATACTTCTCTGCCACTCCAGACTTCCTCATACAATACCATAGCTCTTCTCTTGGCACCCTATCATAAGCTTTTTCTAAGTCCACAAACACACAATGTAACTCTTTCTGGCCTTCTCTGTACTTCTCCAACAGTATTCTCAGAGCAAACATTGCATCCGTAGTGCTCTTTCTCTGCATGAAACTATATTGCTGCTCACAGATCTTCACCTGTTTTCTAAGCCTAGCTTCTACTACTCTTTCCCATAACTTTATGCTGTGGCTGATCAAGATTATGCCTCTGTAGTTACTGCAGCTCTGCACATCACCCTTGTTCTTGAAAATAGGAACCAGCACACTTCGTCTCCACTCCTCAGGCATCCTCTCACTTTCCAAGATTTTATTAAACAATCTGGTTAGAAACTCTACTGCCGTCTCTCCTAGAGATTTCCATGCCTCCACTGGAATGTCATCTGGACCAACTGCCTTTCCACTCTTCATCCTCTTCATAGCAGCCCTCACTTCTTCCTTACTAATCTCTTGTATTTCCTGATTTACTCTCACCACATCATCCAGCCTTTTCTCTCGCTCATTTTCTTTATTCATCAGCTCTTCAAAATATTCCCTCCACCTTCTCAGCACACACTCCTCACTTGTCAGCACATTACCATGTGCATCTTTTACCACCCTAACCTGCTGCACATCCTTTCCAGCTCTGTCCCTTTGTCTGGCCAATTGGTACAAGTCCTTTTCTCCTTCCTTACTATTCAACTTCTTGTACAGCTCGCAATATGCCTTTTCCTTCACTTTTGCCACTTCTCTTTTTGCCTTTACGCTGCATCTCCTTGTACTCCTGTCTACTTTCTTCATCTCTCCGACTATCCCAAAACTTTTTCGCCAACCTTTTTCTCCTTATGCTTTCCTGGACCTCTTCAGTCCACCACCAAGTCTCCTTGTCTTCCTTCCACTGTCCAGATGTCATACCCAGTACTGTCCTAGCTGTCTCCCTCACCACATCTGCAGTACTTTTCCAGTTGTCCAAAATTGCTTCCCCTCCAACCAATGTTTCTCTCACCTGCACGCTAAATTTCACACAAGTCTTTCTCCTTCAGCTTCCACCATCTGATCCTTGCTTGAGCTCTCACTCTCTTCTTCTTTACCTCTAAAGTCATCCTACAAACAACCGTCCTATGCTGTCTAACGACACTCTCCTGCCACCACCTTACAGTCTCTGATTTCTTTTAGCTTGCATCTCCTATAAAGAATGTAGTCCACCTGTGTGCACCTTCCTCCACTCTTATATGTTACCCTGTGCTCCTCCCTTTTCTTTAAGTAGGTATTCACCACAGCCATTTCTATCCTTTTTGCAAAATCAACTACCATCTTTCTTTCCTCATTCTTATCCTTGAAAACTTATGTACCCTTTACTTCCTCATCACCTCTGTTCCCTTCACCAACATGCCCATTGCAGTCTGCTCCTATCACCACTCTTTCATGCTTGGGCACACTCTCCACCAACTCATCTAACACACTCCAGAAATCTTCTTTCTCCTTCATCTCACAACCTACCTGTGGGGCATATGCACTGATGATATTCATCATCACCCCTTCAATTTCCAACTTCACACATCACCCTGTCAGACACTCGTTTAACATACTCTTCCTTTAAAATGACCCCAACACCATTTCTCTTCCTGTCCTCACCATGGTACAACAACTTGTACCCACCGCCGATGCTCCTGCTCTTACTTACCTTCCACTTGATCTCTTGCACACACAATATGTCTACCTTTCTCCTCTCCATCATATCAGCCAGCTCTCTCCCTTTACCAGTCATACTACCAACATTCAAAGTCCCCACTCTCATTTCCACCCTTCCAGTTTTCTTGTTCTCCCCGTTTGTGGAAACGTTCTCCTCCTCTTCTTCGTCGTCTTCGCCCAGCAGTAGCCCAATTTCCACCGGCACCCTGTTGGGCAACAGCACCGGTGGCGGACGTTGTTAACACGGGCCGCGACTGATCCGGTATGGAAATTCAATTCTTAGTCTGCATACTTGGTTGGCTTGTTTTACGCCGGATGCTCTTCCTGATGCAACCCTCCTCATTTATCCGGGCTTGGGACCGGCACTCAGAATGTACTGGCTGCACACTCCATGTGGCTGAGTTGTGTGCACAGTGTGCATTGTTACTGGCATCTGGTGAAAATGTCATGTCAGTAGGACATTTAGAAATATATTTACTTAGAAAAATGATGACAAGTTCAATACTTGGTTTATATCTTGAGATGTTTCCGTCCATGCCGTCACCCGCAATGACAGATATTCAGATAGTCATTTTGGGTGACTGGGCATGGACGTTGGGCCTCTGAAAATGCATACTGTCCTCCAGAAGCATGTTATTGTATTATTATGTGTCTGATCACAAAGATTCCAAAAAGGTATAGTGTGACTGAATGTTCTGGAGTTATGGGGTAAAAACAGCAAGCATGGCGACAAAGGTCCCTTTCAGTTTGTGCAGGGGTCAAAAGTTAAAGTTGCTCCAATTATGTTAAAACATGATGCAAATTATTGGTTGAGTTAGTAGGATTTTAAAAAGGAATAGTTTGCACCATGTGTCATGCTTAGTTATCATGTTACGGGGTAACATATGTCGCATGTCATAGAATCCAGTGGACGTTGACATTGTTTGACCTTTACTTTGGAGACCAAACATTCAACACAATCAGAACTATTCAATTTGTTAATCCTATTAGAAACTGAAACTGACCTTTGTCACCATTCTTGCTGTTTTTACCCCATAATTCCAGAACATTCAGTTATAGGTAGTCCAAACTATACCTTTTTGGAATCATTGTCATCGGATACATAATGTGGTATCACTTTCAGTACGATTGGAACATTTTTTAATTTTGACCCTGTGCAATTCGTCAGTTGACTCCGACTTGGCCCACTATTGAAAATTCAAATGGCTAAAGTTATTTTTCTACAATATGTACCAAAAGGTATGCACAGTCACATTTAGGTGCTTGTAACCGGATTTGAATGATTCTTACAGTTATATGCTGTACTATGTTTCTCATATATTATGTAAAAGCTAGCATGAAATAAACACTTCTAAAGCTGAAAAGGCTGTTCCTGAAACCTGATAACACCTCTGGAATGATTTACAAGACATTTCATGGACGTCAGCGTGCAAGTTAGCTTCTGCTAACTCAAAGCTAACTTCCACTCTTGTCAAAAACTCATGTATGTACAAATTGTGTGTAAGACAATAGGATCTTAATGATTAATGTAAATCACAGTAAATGTATAATTTATTTTATTTATATGTATGTATGTATGTACACACATACATACACACACATATATATATACTGTATATACAGGCATGCACATAACTGGTACTCAGTGTGCTTGTGCGTGCTAAAACTAAATGATGCGCAGCAGAAAACACAAGGGAAGCACTTCATAGGAGGTGCTTCCCTTGTGTTTTCTGTGTGTGTATGTATGTATGTATGTATATATATATACACGCACACACTTTGCACTGGAATACCAATTAAACAACTACAAATTATAAAGAAGACAATGATCATGTGGCCGGGGGTATTTTAGCATTGCATAATATTTTTATCTTAATGAGCAGGAATCATAGACAGTAGCAAACAGATTATTTAACTGCAGGGTTGCATGGATTTAAACAGGTAGGAGGTTTTGAAGCTTCCATGAATGCCAGAGTTTTCTGTTTTAACATATGGTTACTATTGAAAACTGACAAGTCATGTCACCCTTTTTTTTTTGCTGTGCCACACATCAGCTGACAAGGAACACATTTATGACAAAATGATGGGGGAGAAAAAAACAGACAGGTGATTTTTTTTTTTCTTTATTTGTGAGGAAATCAGACATTTGATTGAAATGGGTGGTCCGACAAACGCAATATTTGGCTGAGTGTGTGCAGACATCTACCCCGACTTCAAGCAGAATTCCACGCAGAACGCCCAGAGTGCTCACACATGCGAATACGGTGTATATATGTGTATGTATATATGTGTGTATATATATATGTGTATATATATATGTGTATATATATATATAATATTCACAGCCTTCGCCAGCTCAGGTGCATCCTGTTTCCACCGATTGGGGCAAATTCAGTTGATTCGACTTGATTTGGAAAGGCACACACACCTTCATAAGGTCTCACAGTTGACAATGCATGTCAAAACACAAATCAAGCATGAGTTCAAAGGAATTACCTGTAGACCTCAGAGAAAGGATTGTCTGGAGGTGCAAATCTGGGGAAGGATACAGAAACATTTATGCTGTTTTGAAGGTCTGAGTGAGCACAGTGGCCTTCATCATCTTGAACTGGAAGAAGTTTGAATCCACCAGGACTTTTCCTGGAGCTGGCCGTCTGTCTAAACTGTTGTTATGAGTCAACAGTGCTAAATACTAAGCCACAGTACCACCTTCTATCAGTTCACAGTCATTGTCTGTGAACCTAGCAAACACAATTCACCAGAAGACCACAACTCAGGCTCAAGAGTTGATCATTAACCAAAAAAATGTTGCCTGTGACTTTATTTTTAAATATGCAGAACATTCTGATGAAAGCACAGATGATGAGCCACTGGCAAAAAAGAGGACTGGGTTAAAGGCTTCGGACAACAAGAAGTCAAAATCAACACCTGGATGCAATTTATTGAAAGGTGAGTGGCACTAACATTTTATTTAAAGGACAGGCTGCACGTTTTTTAATGTCCCAGTTGATTGGAAGTCTCTCCGTACACATGCGCTCATAATTTGTGGCCTGTGATGTTTTTATTGCTCTCCCTGAATGAGTTAACAGGTGCATTTCTGGAAAACGTCTCACTTTGCAATTCTCGGCATGTGACGTTCATATTAGCAAAACAGAAACATCCCGATGGCTGGCAAACAGAGCGAAACAAATGCGGTTATGTCCGATAACAAAGCTTCGGAGCTTTCATTTGAAAGTGATGGCTCAGATTTACAGTGGAGACGACACACTTCACCCCGAAACTCTTAACTTTTTCAGAGTGTGTGGATTTTGGAACTTAAAGTGTTGTGACTCTGCTGTTGTGTCACAGGATGTTGGTTTACTGTTGCTGTGATCATGGACATCGACTGTCTCCACCATGCTGTTTTTACAGACTTCTGGACACATGGATGTATGTCTCATATTGGAAAAACTCATAAGACACTAGTTTCAGGAGATAATGGACTCTCTATCTAACTTGCCACAATTGTGACAGAATTTCAGCTGAAGGCAGAGCTGCGATTGGACATTATGTGTGCGTGATCAGAACCTGAGGGCAAGTGGCCCTGGACATTATTCTCTGGCCGGCTCTCTGTACCTGAGGACTAGCGGAACTTGAAAATGATCTCTGGCTGTCGATCCGAGTAAGGACTAGGGGACCCTTTCCATGGCTGAAGATCGCAGTGCATGTGTGGGAGCTTCTTTGATGTTGTGGACTTTTTATTTGGAGATCTTTACAATTGGGTTAGTGGCATGTTAATTTTTTTTCATCTTTTGCTTTGTGTTCCTTTCAGTGAAAATAAACTTTTTTTTTTTATATTTCTTTGAGAATGTGTGTGTGCGCAGCACGCTGTTTTAATGCACAGCTCAGCTGTTTTATTGCTGCTTTGTACATGGACGTGGAATGTCTCTGACATTGTTTTTCCAGGCAACATAATGACAGATATATATCTGGGCTCTGTACGGTGGGTGGCACTGCCTGGTACTGCAAATTTCTGCGCGACTCTCTGGTTCAAATTGTGCCGCCCAGCATGGATTTTCTAAAAAATTGAACTGAAATGTTCGGTTGTATTTCAAGCTTATAGTGTTGTTTTGCTTTATTTTACAATTTCAATCAGCATTCAGCTGCTTTCAGCATTCTGTGATCCACATTGCTGACGGCAGCTCAGAGCGGACAGCGTCTCTCTCCATCTGATCTTAGAAGGAAAAAACTCCATCAAAATCATTCATTAAATAATCCAGACTTCCTTCTGTGTCCATAGATGCTGATATATTCAGAAATTTACGGTTTATTTTACAGTTTAAAGGCTTCATGTTTCCAAAACGCAGGAGGAGGGGGAGGTGTGATGAAGGGCTTCAGTTTTTGAAACTACAAACTGTTTACTGTTTACAAGCCTCAATGTAACAGGAAAGTGTGGGGAAAAAAAATTGTTTTTCATCCAGGCTTAATCTTTAAAAGAGCAGGTCTGACAAATCAGTCCGGTTCAGCTGTTGTTCAAACAAGACAATTAGTTCAAGTTTATTTGGTTCAAGGAAAGAACTTGCAACAAAATAAAATAAAACAAAACTGATTCCTCAGCCAGTCAACCCATGTAACCGAAAGGGTGTAGGTAGAAGCACAGCTTATATACACCTACCCCTTTTAACTCAGCAACTTTTACTTATCACAACAAAACTAAAACAAAGTGAGCACAACAGCAAATATCAGACATCTTGAAATAATCAATAAATTCAAATTCCTCGTCATATCCACACCAATAACAGCACACATCACATAAACAAAAAAAATAATAATAATAATACAAAATCAATAACTTAATTGTCCATACTTTAACCAACAGCTATATAGTCCTTCAAACATGAATTTCATTTTCAGAGAATTTAGACAATTTTCACATATTCAGAAAACATCAGTTCCTTATATTGGCATTTAAACTGATTGACATTTGAACATCGCATGAGTTCCTTCGCCAGATTATTCCATATTTTAGGGCCACAAGTAGGAACACAAAAGCCTTTCTTGGTCGTCCGAGCACCAGCAATTTTAAAATGATACAAGCCCCTTAAATTACATTTTCCCTCTCTCTCCTTGAAAAATTCTTGAATTCTGAGGGGCAGTTGCTTATTTTTCACTTTATACATTAATTGCACAGTCTTCAACGTAATCATATCGTGGAGTTTTAATATTTTAGATTTAATATACAATGAATTGGTGTGATCTCGATAACCTACATTGTGAATCATTCTTAATGCTCTTTTTTGAAGAATGAATAATGATTACAATGTAGTTTGTAATTATTGCCCCAAACTTCAGCACAGTAAGCCAAGTAGGGAGCAACCAATGAACAGTAAAGAGTATGAAATGCTTTGCAATCAAGAACATGCCTTACCTTATTTACTACTGCAATACGTTTGACACTTTCTTTTGAATATGTTGAATATGAGCTTTCCAATTCTTTCATCAATAATAACACCTAAGAACTTATTTTCTTTGGCACGCTCTGTGATTACCCCTTGTATATTTAACTGAATTTGTATGAATTTGAATTTCTTTAGACAAAGTTAGTGATAATTTATTCATATCAAACCATTTCTTTAACTTTATCTTTCCAATATGTAAATTGGACAATAATTGCTGCAGATTTTCTCCTGAACAAAACAGGTTTGTATCATCTGCAAAAAGAACTGCTTTAAACAGATACGAAACTTTACATAAATCGTTAATATACATAATAAATAATTTTGGTCCCAACACAGAACCCTGAGAAAGCCCACAAACAGCAATCCCCGAGTTTAACAAACTGTTTCCGTTTTTTTCAGTAATTTTTAATCCAGTTCAAAGCCACCCCTCTGATCCCGTACAGTTCCATCTTTTGAAATATGTTGTGATCTATTGTATCACAAGCCTTTCTCAGGTCAATAAATAAACCTATTACTATATCCCTTTGGTCCACATGAGTACTGATCTCTTTGTTTAAAAAAAAAAAAAGAGTAATGCAATCCCACTGAAAAATGTAGGAAAAAAAAAAACTTATGAGAGAAAAACTGCATGCATATATGTATATATATTTCACAGTTACAAACAACACTTTTTGTTTTGATTTTAACAGGATGCGTTTATGACTAATGCCTGCAAGTGCACTAAACCTTCTTAGGGCTGTTTCTTTTAGTGTGACTGCATCAAAACAGTTATCACTTGAAAATGAGTCAACATAACACATCACACTTATGTAAAGTTTGGAATTAATCTGTGCCTGTTCTTAACATTAGCAGCTATGTTCCATTCAAGCATGCATTGGGAAGTTTCTAATAGTCACGTCACCGCTGTCGGAAACACACGAGTACTTTGTTTTCGGAATTCTCCGTTGCTGTTTGTTGCGAATGCCGTATACTTTGAAACCGGTCACGAACGTGCACAAAGTAATCTGGATGGATCATCAGATGGTCACAAACAGTCTAAATCTTAATTGTTATGATTTCGGTGCAACATGTCTTATAAAAGATGACTAGATTTCTGCAAACAGAGAAAAGTAACTAAGCACAACTCACCACAAGATCACGACCCAGGCTTGCAAAGTCCAACATTAACCAAAAAAAAAAAATTCTCTAACTTCGTAGTTAACTATACAGAGGATTCCGCTGAGAGTGCAGATGATGAGCCACTGGCAAAAAGGAGGACTGAATTAAAGGCTTCAGCAGACAACAAGAAACCAAAATCAACACGTGGACGTAGTTTATTGAAGGGTAAGTACCATGAACAATTTTATCTACAAGGATACTACATTTCTATACAAATATTTAGGTATTGAGTGTAGGAATTTAACTACGGGCAAAGAAACCTGCTTTTAATTTGGGACCACCAAAATTTTGTGAGATTACGTGTGTTAAGACAGCTGAGGGTGGAGAAAACTGCAGGGATCAGAGGTATTGGGGCTGAACCTCTTAGGGCTGGTGGAGATGCTGTTCTATATGTATTGCAAGTAATCTTCATTTACATTTGCGACACAAGCATCATCCCAATGAACTTAATTTTTTTTCCTCTAATTGTACACACGATGCCCCATAATGGCAATGTGTGTTTTTTCTTTTCAAATTTATTAAAAATAAACTAAGAAATCACATGCACGTAAGTATTCATAGCTTTTGCCATGAAGCTCAGAATTGAGCTCAGGTGCATCCTGTTTCCACTGATCACCCTTGAGATGTTTCTACAGCTTAATTGGAGTCCACCTGGGGTAAATTTTCAGCAGATGTTGGTAACAACCCAAGTACCAATAATCCACACATACAAAGAAATCAAACCATATATGTACATAAATTATGTGTAATAATGACACAGGGAAAAAGTATTGAACACCTGAAGAAAAGGTGTGAAGAGGCATGGAAAGTCAAGATACCAGCTGAAATCTCAGTAATTAGAATGCAATCCTGCCCCTTTCCAGTGCAAATTAATATTAGCTGGTTTGGTCCCAACTGATGGACTATAAAAAGGTGTCACACAAGAAACATCTCATGATGGTTAAAAGCAAACAGCTCTCTCAAGATCCCTCCAATAAAGCAAAACTGCACATTTCAGAGTGGCCTTTTATTGTGGCCAGCCTAAGGCAGACCTGTGCAAAATTCATGCTGTCTAATCATCATCTTGATATGCCATACCTGTGAGGTGAGATGAATTATCTCAGCAAAGGAGAAGTGCTCCTTAACACAGATTTATACAGATCTGTGAACAATATTTCAGAGAAATAGGTCTTTTATGCATGTAGAAAATGTATTAAATCTTTGCATTCAGCTCATGAAAATTGGTAGAAAAGACAAAAGTGTTGCATTCATATTTTTGTTTGGTGTATTAACACTTGCACTCACAGCTACCAGCTATTGGGAATTGAGAGTCACCAGTTCACCTAACCTGCATGTCTGGGGAAGTGGGAGGAAGCCGGAGCATTTGGGGAGAACCCACACGAACACGGGGAGAACAAGCAAACTCCATACAGAAAGGATCAGACAGGAAGTGATGCCCTGGCCTTCTTGCTTTGAGGCAACAGTGCTAAATATTAAGCCACAGTGCGCTCTCCATTAGTTCACTGAGTGAACCTAGCAAACATAACTCGCCAGAAGACCACAACTCAGGCTTGTAAGGGTCGAACATTAACCAAGAAAATGTTGTCTGGCTTTATTTTTAACAATGCAGAGCATTCTGCTAAAAGCACAGATGATGAGCCATTGGCAAAAAAGAGGACTGGGTTAAAGGCTTCGGACAACAAGAAGTCAAAATCAACACCTAGACGCAATTTGTTGAAGAGTAAGTGGCATTAACAGTTTCATCCACAAGAATGTGACATTTCAATAGAAATATTTAGGTATTGAGTTTAACTACAGGCAAAGAAACCTGCTTTTACAATTTGAGACCACCAAAATTGCAAATATTAAAACAGCTGAGGATGGAGAAAACTGCAGGGATCAGAGGTATTGGGGCTGAACGTCTTCAGGCTGGTAGAGATGCTGTTCTATTGGCATTGCAAGTAATCTTTGTTTCCATTTGCGACACAGCCATCATCTCAGCAACACTCGTCTTCTGCAGTCCTGCTGTGAATGACCACATAATTGATTGTTAGTGCAGTTCAGTTGGAATTTAGGTTTAATAAATTGGATGTGATATATTATTTTTAACACATGTGAATTGTTATTGACCATGTTACAGTATTCGGATTGAAATATTTAAGTGGCTGTCAAACATATTGCCACCTAAAGGGCACATAATCTTATATTTGGTACTAATTAGGAGACAAAAGTAAGCATGCCCAGCTCACCAGAAGACCATGACCCAGGCTTGCAAAAGTCCAACATTAACCAAAATGTTTCTCTACAACTTCATAGTTAACTATTCAGAGCATTCAGCTGAGAGTGCAGATGATGAGCCACTGGCAAAAAGGAGGACAGGGTTAAAGGCTTCACCACACAACAAGAAACCAAAATCAGCACGTGGACATAATTTATTGAAGGGTAAGTGGCATGAACAATTTTATCTACAAGGATACTACATTTCTGTACAAATATTTAGATACTGAGTTTAGGAATTTCACTACAGGCAAAAATCCCCCTGCTTTTACAGTTTGGAACCACCCTATCTCTATGAAATTGCAAATGTGTAAAGACAGCTGAGGGTGGAGAAAACTGCAGGGATCAGAGGTATTAGGGCTGAACTTCTTCAGGCAGGTGGCAATGCTGTTCTATAGAAGCTTTGTAGTCACGTGACCCGGCCACTGCCTGGCCACTCATCTCCATGCTGCCAGTCATGCACAGGGCTTCCAGGATTATTTACACGAGAAACAACATACATACTACAAAGTGTGGGACAAGCTTAGAGATAACCTAATCGTGGAGTAACTGAACATGTCAAGCATCTTTTTGGCACTGAATTCCACCGGTACATGGACAAAATTGCAGTTTTGGGCGCTTGTGCACAGCGCCGGGTGTGTTGTTTCCTTTGACTGCTGCTGGAGGACATTATCACTGCATGTGTAAGTACACTCAGGGCTTAATAATTGACTTTACTGAATTTTGTCTACATTGACGTGGTATTGTGGAAAAATTCAGCCAACTTTTTTTTTTTTTTTTTTGTCCCCCATGGTCCAGTCCACAGCGCAGGTCGTATTCCTTCCTTTGTTCTCTGTACATGGAGGACATTGTTATTACAGCACACAGTTTTTTTTAGATTTTATTTTACTCTTTCTAGCTCGACCCTTACTGATAATTTTCATCATTAACTTTACTGAATTTTGTGTACATTGGTGTGGGGTTGTGGAAAAGAACTCGGCCTACTTTTTTCCCGTGCAGCTTCCATAACGAAATGAGTAACATTTTCATGACTTTTTTTTTTTTTTTTAAACCTTATTTTACTCTTTCTAACTCTACCCTGGCTGATAATTTTCATCATTAATTTTACTGACATTGGTGTACGTTGGTGTGGGATTGTGGAAAAACTCAGCCGACTTTTTTTGTTTCATGGTCCAGCTGCGGCTGCCATAACGAAATGAGTAATGTTTGAGTGACACGTTATTTTTTATTTTACTGCTTCTAACCCTACCCATTTTGTAATGGCAGAAAAAACATTGAAAAACAGAGGAAATGTTTACACAGCCAAGTCTATTGTGACCAGCTAGTCACGTGCAAAGCCTCTATTGGCATTGTAAGCAGTCTTCGTTTCCATTTGCAAAACGTGTTGTGCCAACAATGCTTGTCCCTCTCTGGAAAGGAAAACGTAGAGTGCCAGGCATGGCCATAATGTTGTTCTAGCACTGCAATATGCATGGTTCAGTGTAAAAAAGAAAAAAAAAAAGCGCTCACATGCCTTTCTCATAGCACCTGAACCAAAAATGTATTTTTCTCTGTAATTATTTTATAGTTAATTATGCTGAGTCTTCCAGTGATGATGAACCTTTGTCAAAAATGAAGAGAAGGATAAAGGCTCCAGCAGGTCTCAAGCGTTCAACAGACAGAAAGAAAATAAAACGAGGACATGATGACAAATTACTGAAAGGTAGGGGGGAATTGCAAATATCCTATGATGATGTTGGAATAGCAATGTATAAGAGATGAGATACTGTCACAGTAAGCATTAATTGGACATTTTCATTGGCAATAGAAGACAGGCTGAATTAAGAAATAATTGATGAGTTTGTGGCTGTGGCATGAAAGGAAATTCTGTTGACAGCCTACAAAAAGCTTAAAGGAAAGTGTGTGTGTGTGTGTGTGTGTGTGTGTGTGTGTGTGTGTGTGTGTGTGTGTGTGTGTGTGTGTGTGTGTGTGTGTGTGTGTGTGTGTGTGTGTGTGTGTGTGTGTGAGAGAATGGTAGAGCTGTCCGATGAAGATCTGGATGACAAACCATGGGCTAATGTTGACAAAAATACTCGTAGAGGTGCATCAAAAAAAAAAAAAAGGCTTCAGCTTCCAAAATGAGGGCCACTACTTCCAAACTGCCAAGAAAAACACCTGTGCTAAGTAACAAATTCAGCTATGCACCTCAAAGCTCATACAGATTACATAAAATTACAGTATGGCCTGTACCTCTTGTAGTGGGTACTAGATAAATGGTATGGTTTAAAAATGCTGATCTCTTAATCTCAGTGGTGCTCTTTGTTTGTTTATATTTTGTCAGGGTCAAAAAGCAACAGATCACATGATGAAACCTTAATGAAGGCTGCACACCCGCAAGTGACTATGGACCTGAAAGTATGTCTCACGAGGTGCCCAGTTGAAGAAGCTGACCCGTCTGGGGATGTTAACAAAAGTGGAACAGGTACTGATTGCCCAGTCACGATGCAATCCTTCCAGTATGTTCCACAGAGTCAAAAGGGTGCAAGTTTTCATTGCAACAGCAGTCTTCACTGATTTAATTGATGAACATCACTTTTAGCATTAGAGACATGGAACTGTTTGGGAGAGATGGCAGTGCAGTTTTAAACCAGATTGTTTAATAAAATCTTGGAACGTGAGAGGATGCCCGAGGAGTGAAGTAGTATACTGGTTACATACACTCAACAAAAATATAAACGCAACACTTTTGGTTTTGCTCCCATTTTGTATGAGATGAACTCAAAGATCTAAAACTTTTTCCACATACACAATATCACCATTTCCCTCAAATATTGTTCACAAACCAGTCTAAATCTGTGATAGTGAGCACTTCTCCTTTGCTGAGATAATCCATCCCACCTCACAGGTGTGCCATATCAAGATGCTGATTAGGCACCATGATTAGTGCACAGGTGTGCCTTAGACTGTCCACAATAAAAGGCCACTCTGAAAGGTGCAGTTTTGTTTTATTGGGGGGGGAAACCAGTCAGTATCTGGTGTGACCACCATTTGCCTCATGCAGTGCAACACATCTCCTTCGCATAGAGTTGAAGAGAACACCTCTCCAACGTGCCAAATGCCAGCGAATGTGAGCATTTGCCCACTCAAGTCGGTTACGACAACGAACTGGAGTCAGGTCGAGACCCCGATGAGGACGATGAGCATGCAGATGAGCTTCCCTGAGACGGTTTCTGACAGTTTGTGCAGAAATTCTTTGGTTATGCAAACCGATTGTTTCAGCAGCTGTCCGAGTGGCTGGTCTCAGACGATCTTGGAGGAGAACATGCTGGATGTGGAGGTCCTGGGCTGGTGTGGTTACACGTGGTCTGCGGTTATGAGGCTGGTTGGATGTACTGCCAAATTCTCTGAAACGCCTTTGGAGACGGCTTATGGTAGAGACATGAACATTCAATACACGAGCAACAGCTCTGGTTATCATTCCTGCTGTCAGCATGCCAATTGCACGCTCCCTCAAATCTTGCGACATCTGTGGCATTGTGCTGTGTGATAAAACTGCACCTTTCAGAGTGGCCTTTTATTGTGGGCAGTCTAAGGCACACCTGTGCACTAATCATGGTGTCTAATCAGCATCTTGATATGGCACACCTGTGAGGTGGGATGGATTATCTCAGCAAAGGAGAAGTGCTCACTATCACAGATTTAGACTGGTTTGTGAACAATATTTGAGAGAAATGGTGATATTGTGTATGTGGAAAAAGTTTTAGATCTTTGAGTTCATCTCAAACAAAATGGCAGCAAAACCAAAAGTGTTGCGTTTATATTTTTGTTGAGTATATTTTGAAGAATAAGAGTGATGTGCAGAGTTGCAGTAACTACAGAGGCATAAAGTTCTTCAGTCACAACATGCAGTTATGGGAAAGAGTGGTGGAAGCTAAGCTCGGAAACGCATTGAAGATGTGTGGTCAACAGTATGGCTTCATGCTGAGAAAGAGCACTACCACTAGATGGCAATGTTACATTACAGCATAATTTTGTGGATTTACAGAAAGCTTATGATGGTGCCAAGAGAAGATTTGTGGTGTTGTATGATGATGTCTAAAGTGGCAGAGAAGTATGTGAGGGTTGTGCAGGATGTGTACAAGAACAGTGTGACAGCAGTGAGATACACAGTTTGAGTGACAAATGCATTTAAGGTGAAGGTGAGCTGACATCGAGAGTCGGCTCTGAGTTCTTTCCCATTTGCAGTGGTGATGGACAGGCTGACGGATGAGATCAGACAGGAGTTTCCACGGACTATGATGTTTGCAGAGTGCATCGTGATCTGTAGTGAGAGTAGAAAGCAAGATGAGATGAGCCTGGAGAGGTGGTGATACACTCTGGTAGAAGTGAAATATTTATTTTAGAAAATCTGCTGAGAATCTTGTTCCATATTAATCTGAAATAATAGCTGAAAGATGCTGTCTGGTCTGGTTTTTGTTGCTGTACCTTTATATTTAAAAACAAACAAACAACATAACAGTCACATTTTTCTTTTTCTCCAAAGCAGAGCCACCCAATGTTCAAGGACTCACTGGGACTAAATGTCATCACTCTGAGGAATCAGCAGAAGAAACATAAAGCGTTTAACAGTATGATGAAATAAGTTTTTGACCTTTTACTTCTGAGTTTGGATGCTGACGTTGCTCAGTTCATTGTTATTGTTGGGTGTGTCTCACTTTATTTCTAGTTGGTACATAGCACTACATGTTTGGTTGGACATGTGCAGGGCAAGTTTCAAATTACCTTTAAGGTCAGCCTTGACATGAAGGATATTTTAATTACATAATGGGAGGGATAATAATATAGACATTATTATTAAGTCTTTTTTATGCATTTTTGAAAAATAGATATTCAGACAGTTGACTAAAGTAAAAAATTAGTGCAGGGGCTTATATAAAATCACAAGGCACTTCAAAGTGGTCATAACCCAGGGTGGGTCAAGATATGCTGAAGTGGTATTGATGAGGACTAGTTAACCCTGTATTAAAACAACCACAAAAAAAAAAGATGATTGTGAAGTCCCTGGTATACCCCCCCCCCCCCCCCCCCCAAAAAAAAAAGATCAAAACAAGTCCTCACTGTGTAATGTTTAATATGATCAAATCTGAAGTCATTGATGTTTTCCTTGCTTAATTTTAAGTTGTGTTTTTAGTCTCACGTTATAACTTTGGGAACCAATTTTAATGGATTTCAGGGTATTTCATTTCCAGTCAGTGGAGTTCCTCCATTGTTAATCCTGTTATTTAGACTTAGTTACATGTCTAGCTCTGTAAGTTGTTAGTTGAGAATGCAGCAAAGAAAATATCTAGATATGTTGATGTGACATTGATGAGGACAAGTTAAACCTTTATTAAAACATGAAAAAAAAGATTCAGAATTCCATGGAACCTCCCTCCAAATAAAACCCATCAAAAGTCCTTGTTGTCTTTGTAATGTTTAATACTCAATAATTTTTAATTTATAGCCATTTTAATGGCTTAAGTAATGTTTTTAGTCTTGTATTATAACTTTGGGACCAAATTTTGTTCTGGTTTTTGAGATATTTAATTACCCATCAATGGAGTTACCCATTTGCTTATCCTGTTGTTTAGTTAGACTTTTACTTGGACGTTTTTTGTTATTGTTGTTAGAAATTCTAAATGCTTGATTGCTTGTGGATGTAAGTTACGTCTCTTGTTCTATAAGTTGTTCAAAGAAAATACTGAAACTGCTTTCAAAATGAAATAGAATTTTCCATTTACAACCATATCTCACTTTAATGAATGACTGAAATTTTAATGTCCGTAATCGTTTGAGTTCACCTCAACTGTTAATTGTCATATTTAATAAAACTGCATCCACTTTGATCAAAGATTTCATGTTTTATGTCATCTTTCATGTATTTGGTGTTAGCAGAGATACAACACAAACTCGACCTGCCAGCAGGTATACATGGGGTCCAAGCCCCATACGTGGATCACATCAGTCACTCCGAGGTGCTTCATGTGAATAAGGGCTAACCTCCACCCCCTGAACAAGCACATTGGCAGTAGTGGTCATTAAAAAAAAAAAAAAACTTCCTCAGGCATTTTGATTATAGCAAGAAATCTGAGCAGACCAGACTCATTGGAGTGATCATACTTGGCCATACTTGGTGTTTGTCTATATTGTTCCTCCTGTGTCTGGTGAGCTTATCAGCCAGTATGTTTGTTTATTTTTTTGTTAGGAGTATTTCTGAGTTTATTTGACTGCCTGGTCAGGTGTGTGTGTGTGTGTGTGTGTGTGTGTGTGTATATATATATATATATATATATACACACTCAACAAAAATATAAACGCAACACTTTTGGTTTTGCTCCCATTTTGTATGAGATGAACTCAAAGATCTAAAACTTTTTCCACATACACAATATCACCATTTCCCTCAAATATTGTTCACAAACCAGTCTAAATCTGTGATAGTGAGCACTTCTCCTTTGCTGAGATAATCCATCCCACCTCACATGTGTGCCATATCAAGATGCTGATTAGACACCATGATTAGTGCACAGGTGTGCCTTAGACTGCCCACAATAAAAGGCCACTCTGAAAGGTGCAGTTTTATCACACAGCACAATGCCACAGATGTTGCAAGATTTGAGGGAGCATGCAATTGGCATGCTGACAGCAGGAATGTCAACCAGAGCTGTTGCTCGTGTATTGAATGTTCATTTCTCTACCATAAGCCATCTCCAAAGGCGTTTCAGAGAATTTGGCAGTACATCCAACCAGCCTCACAACCGCAGACCATGTGTAACCACACCAGCCCAGGACCTCCACATCCAGCATGTTCACCTCCAAGATCGTCTGAGACCAGCCACTCAGACAGCTGCTGAAACAATTGGTTTGCATAACCAAAGAATTTCTGCACAAACTGTCAGAAACCGTCTCAGGGAAGCTCATCTGCATGCTTGGTGTCCTCATCGGGGTCTCGACCTGACTCCAGTTCGTCATCGTAACCGAATTGAGTGGGCAAATGCTCACATTCGCTGGCGTTTGGCACGTTGGAGAGGTGTTCTCTTCACGGATGAATCCCGGTTCACACTGTTCAGGGCAGATGGCAGACAGCGTGTGTGGCATTGTGTGGGTGAGCGGTTTTCTGATGTCAGTGTTGTGTATCGAGTGGCCCATGGTGGCGGTGGGGTTATGGTATGGGCAGGCGTCTGTTATGGATGAAGAACACAGGTGCATTTTATTGATGGCATTTTGAATGCACAGAGATACCGTGATGAGATCCTGAGGCCCATTGTTGTGCCATACATCCAAGAACATCACCTCATGTTGCAGCAGGATAATGCACAGCCCCATGTTGCAAGGATCTGTACACAATTCTTGGAAGCTGAAAATGTCCCAGTTCTTGCATGACCTGCATACTCACCAGACATGTCACCCATTGTGCATGTTTGGGATGCTCTGGACTGGCGTATACGACAGCGTGTACCAGTACCTGCCAATATCCAGCAACTTTGCACAGCCATTGAAGAGGAGTGGACCAACATTCCACAAGCCACAACTGACAACCTGATCAACTCTATGCAAAGGAGATGTGTTGCACTGCATGAGGCAAATGGTGGTCACACCAGATACTGACTGGTATCCCCCCCAATAAAACAAAACTGCACCTTTCAGAGTGGCCTTTTATTGTGGACAGTCTAAGGCACACCTGTGCACTAATCATGGTGTCTAATCAGCATCTTGATATGGCACACCTGTGAGGTGGAATGGATTATCTCAGCAAAGAAGTGCTCACTATCACAGATTTAGACTGGTTTGTGAACAATATTTGAGGGAAATGGTGATATCGTGTATGTGGAAAAAGTTTGAGATCTTTGAGTTCATCTCATACAAAATGGGAGCAAAACCAAAAGTGTTGCGTTTATATTTTTGTTGATTGTATATATATATATATATATGAAGGAAACCTGTGTATTTTGGCTGTTTGGTCCCTATCACTAGTATGTGAGACTGAATTATACAGTAAGTATTGCTTTGCCACCTTATGTGGTAGCAAAAACGTGTTTGGATCAAGGACTAAAGGTGTTTGTAATTAACTAGTTCATTAACTTTTTGTGCCACTATCAGTCCACTACAGTCCAAATATATTTATCCAGTCAAGTGATTTTGCAAAGTTTGTTAAATGTCAGGAAATTTGTAACATATATCTGGATCTTTCAAAAGCTTTCTGTAAAATCGTGATTAAAAAAAAATTTGGCATGGTCCAGAATAAATGTTGAGAATGTGTTGATGGATTATAGGGTGGAGTCAAGACATGAAGTAACTATTTTTTGTGTGATTGTTTCATTAAACATGGTTAAAAAGGTTGGGTTTGACCTGGTAAATTTAACGGTACAGATTAAATAGTGAAAGGTGATGAATAGTTTTTGTGTAAATGAGGCAGTAGCCAAATTTTAAATAAAAATCTCAACTCACTCAGACTTAAAAAGGACCTTAATACTTAAATTGCTCCCAGTGTGTATTTGAGGGCCTTGTACACAACACAACCTGTTCGTCTTACAAAACTTATATAGAATTATGCATTTTAGTATTTTAAGTATATGCTGCATCTGACTTAGAAGTTAACTCCAGTCACCTTGTTTTTGGTAGATGCAGTTGTTAGTAGTTCCTATAGAAATTTAATAATATCACCAGCTATATAGGTTATACGTACGTAATCACAAAATGCACAGTGATTGTTTCACAGCACTCTAAGGTTTGGAAATTTAGATTTTTTTAAATTAATTTAGAGCTCAACCAATGGATGTCCTATTGATATTCAAGCGTTTCATTCTAATTATTTGAAAACTTTACACAGTTGATAAAGTGTGCACAATCAAAGACCTGATAGCTAACAATTTTTTGATATGGGGGGTGCTTGCACAATAGGGTGTCCCAGAAAATGGCAACTTTAAAAATTTCGAGTCTCACCCACCAAAAAGTTTCCTTTTGGTGAGTCATTCTCACATGTAAAATTGTTTGCCAATCAGAAATTATTTAGAGGTGGCTCAAGGTCACCAAACATTGAAAATCTAACCGCGACAATCAACATCGGTGCAATAATTGGAATGTCATATCTGCCACTTTTAGAACTATTAGATCACTACTTTTCAGATGTGTACAGTTTATTTTGGTAATTTAGAAATTATAGCAGCAGATTGGGTGCTAGATGTTTACTGCAGTGACTATACAGGTCCAAACCTGGCGCCAAACCCAATTTGTGCAGAAGCTGGGCTTCATAGCCTATGATATTGGTCAGTTAGACAATTTATTTACATGTTATATTTACAATACTGTGTTTACTTACTTTTTATTTTGCCTTTATGGCTTTGTTTAATATTTTTGGGTACTTTGTTGATAACTGTCTGCATTCTGCAAGTACTTACAGATTAATCATAAATGTTGAAAAAAAAAACACTGTTAGGGCCGTTTTTATCATTTCTGTATAATTAGTGCAATGAAAATACTTATATGAATACTGGAAATCAGCTGCAGGTTAAAGGTATGTAATATGTTACTGTGATGCTTTCATATGGAATATATCAATGTTTCTAGTGTTTAGAGAGACCAAAACTGGTGAGTGTCTATACAGTGCTATAGTTTTCTTTCACTTCCCAGTCTTCCAGGTTTCAGATCTGCAAAAAACTGGCAAACCAGGTTTTACCATTTCTTTGCTGTTTTTGTAGGAGAATGGCATGACCCATCAATTTCTAAATTACCAAAGGAAATTGTACACAAATGAAAAGTAGTGATCTAATAGTTCTAACAGTGGCAGAGATATGACATTTCAAATACTGCACCAATGCAGATTGTCGCAGGTAGATTTTCAATGTTTGGTGACCTTGAGCCACCTCTAAATAATTTCTGATTGGCAAACAAGTTTACATGTGAGAATGACTCACCAAAAGGAAACTTTTTGGTGGGTGAGACTCGAAATGTTTTAAAGATGCCATTTTTTTTAGGACACCCTATTGCACAACACTGCCTTATTCGAGAGAATGGCGACATGAGTGGGGAAAAAATCGGTCACGTGACTCAGTGCCATCTTGGGTAAATCTGCATGTAAATGCAGCTATTTTATTTATTTATTTGTTGAAAATGCCGAGTTGCTGTGCAAGGGCTTCAAGATGTACAGATTCCCCTCAGATCCAAACAGAAGAAAAATTTGGAAAAATAAAGTCAGCTGTGTGGGATGGTAGTGACATTGTCAAAGCTTTGAAGGGTAAATTTATTGTTCAGTCCCATGTACAGTAAAACTCACCTAAACTGTCGTCGTATAAACCAGATATTCCCAGTCACCGGACAAAAAATTCCTAACGTTTTTGTATTGTTTTCCATGTAATAAACACCGTATATAACGGATTTTGTACAGTGGATTTTTAGCTCACGTCAGATAAAATGTCCCGCCCGATCACATGTATTTCCATTTAAAAACCCCGAGCAGTCTGGACGTGCACAGGTACAAATTAGACAAATTAAAGTTCAGCTCTGACACACATTTGAGGAAAGTGGGGGAGGAATCATTTCTGTAATTAACAGACCGACCGTTTAGTTTTGTCAAACGGTGTTCAGACTCGGACCGCAGCCTGACGTGCACCTGTTAAATCAAACACAAAAGGCTCTGATTTGACACTTTTTTAATCAGAAAAGTCTGCATCACATTTACAACACGGTCGGTAAAAGATTAAAATGTACAGTTAATCTTTGATTTGGAGGTGAAGATTGTAGAAAGAAAAGCTTGTTGGGGGTCAAATTAGTCTTGAATAAAGCATAATCCAGAGACGGAGAACTTTAAAACGGTCACGCGCGTCATTGCCTGACACCGAGTTAAAGAGCAGCAGCTGCATAAAATTCAGGCTTTAAATTAAAAAATTAAATCATCATAAATTGTAAATTTATGTAAATTTGATAGCTTAACTATTTTTATATTTATTTTGATAGCACCTGTACCTGGATGTGTTGCTGTATGTGGTTAAATGATTTAAAAAATGTTGAAAACATTAAAGGTTCATTCCGTAGTTCAGTGCAGTTGGAACCAAAATGGCGCCATGTTCTGAGTTGAAGCCACTCTCCACTCAAGGCACTCTAGAGAGAACCACTTTTCCAATTGAAATTGTTGCCTTGGTGGCTTCCGCTGGTCGTTATTTTGTTTTATTTGGGGGGGGGGGGCTTGCTGTCTGCATATTTTCTATACTACCATTATGTGCAACACTTAAAATCAACTCTACCTGTGTCTGCTCATGTGCTGATTAATTTATGAGGGGCCTGGCTGTGAAAAAGCCCAGCAGATATTCATTAAATAATACATGTTTCACTGTTCATCTGATTTTCATTCCCAAATTTAAATTTAACAGTCTGCGCTATCACTTATCATGCTATGTATATCTAAAAGACAGTATTTGCCAATATGTGCTGTGCAAAAGTTTTCGGCACCCAGATTTTATTGCAAATGTGTTTTAGTTTTTTCTTATTAATTCTCAATAGGAAAATCTAATTCTTAAAATATTCTAACATTTATATTAAAACAAAAATACAGTTTTAGTTTTTTGATTTCATTTAAAGTGATATATAAGAACTCAAGCGATATGGATAATTAGGGTGTTTTCTTTGTTGTTTGTTTATTTTAATGAAAGACGGAGATTCCTCGGTATCAGTGTGGGCGGGGCATCAGCTTGTAGCCGTGCCCGTCAGAGCGGCTCCGTGGAGTCACGTGACTAGGCAACGCTCGCTCAGGACCTGGTGAAGTCACGCCCCCTGTTGCAGGTGAAGAGGACGCTGCTTGAGTATCTGTCTTATTTGAAATATAAAGAAAGAAAAAGGAATATTCTTTGAGCAACCATGGTTTGTGGAGGGTTCGTATGCACCAAGAACTCCCTCTGCGCTCTCAATGTGCTTTATGTTGTAAGTACGAACTTTTTAACGAAGAATTTGTCAAACAGCTGCTGTGCGGAAACGCCGTGTGGGTCCTGATCTTCAATGACGTCAAAAAAAAAAAAAAAAAAAAATCCGTCTGACCAAAAGTGTCATCTATTTAAGCGTTTCAGCCCTTACAGATCAAATTTGCTGTTTTGGAATATTTTACTCATGATTCATCTGGATAATTATGAATTTGATTCATAATATATTTTGTTTGTTTTGTCTGTTATTCGCTCTCTCTCTCTCTCTCTCTCTCTCTCTCTCTCTCTCTCTCTCTCTCTCTCTCTCTCTCTATATATATATATATATACACACACACACACACACAGTGCATCCAGAAAGTATTCCTCAAAATTACACTCACAACACCCCATAATGACAACATTAAAGTTTTTTTTTTCAAATTCATATATAAAAAAAGAACTAAGAAATACATACGTATTCACACCCTTTGCTCAATACATTGTTAATGCACCTTTGACAGCAAATACAGCCTCAAGTCTTCTTGAATATGATGCCACAAGCTTGGTGAAACTATCTTTGAGCAGTTTTGACCATTCCTCTTTGCAGCACCTCTCAAGCTCCATTAGGTTGGATGAGAGCATCAGTGCACAGTCATTTTCAGATCTCTCCAGAGATGTTCAATCAGATTCACATCTGGACTCTTGCTGGGCCACTCAAGGACATTCACAGAGTTGTCCTGAAGCCACTCCTTAGATATCTTGGCTGTATGCTTAGGATCGCTGTCTGGCTAAAAGAGCAACCGTCATCCCAGTCTGAGGTCAAGAGCACTGTGGAGCAGGTTTTCGTCCAGGATGTCTCTGTCCATTGCTGCATTCATCTTTCCCTCAATCCTGACTTGTCTCCCAGTTCCTGGCACTGAAAAACATCCCCACAGCATGATGCTGCCACCACCATGCTTCACTGTAGGGATGGTGTCTGGTTTCCTCTAAGGCCCCATAAAAAATTTTTATCATCCCCGCCTGCATCAATTTTTTTTTATTTTGGTGAATTTCATTGACTGTGGTACAGCTGGTGCAAGAACCGGCACATGCGCTAGGTGGCGAGTATGCTTTGGCCAAAGACAGTCATTAACAATCACAGTCAGTTGCTGCGTGTCACTCACACACAGCATGCATGTTTGTCACAGATTATGGAGGCCACTGTGCTCATTGGGACCTATAAAGCAGCAGAAACATTTCTGTACCCTTCCCCAGATTTGTGCCTCCAGACGATCCTGTCTCAGAGGTCAACAGACAAATCCTTTGACTTCATGCTTGGTTTGTGTTCTGACATGCACCGTCAACTGTGAGACCTTATATGTAGACAGGTGTGACTTTCCAAATCATGTCCAATCAACTGAAATTACCCCAGGTGGACTCCAAATTAAGATGTAGAAACATCTCAAGGATGATCAGTGGAAACTCTATCTCAATTTTGAGCTTCATGGCAACAGCTGTAAATAATTAAATATGTACATGCAATTCCTACTTTTTAAAATTTATAATAAATTTGTAAAAAATAAAAACAAGAAATAAAAACAAAAACCTTTTTTCTCATTGTCATTATGGGCTATTGTGCGTAGATGTTTGAGGGAAAAACAATATTTCATCCATTTTGGAATAAGGCTGTAAAATTAAATCTAGAAAAAGTGAAGTGCTGTGAATACTTTCTGGATGCACCGTACCCTACTTCACAGTTCAAGCACAATGCTAACCTTAGCCCAAAGTTTTGAGCTTGAAATACATCAGTATCCTGTTATACAGCCTCGACACATGCTGTCCATCTTTTATCTCATGATAATCATAGTGGTCTGTTATTAGATTTGTTTAAATGCGGTAATCAGTAGCCACTCCCTATTAGTTTCGTTTGACACAAACTCATTCTACAGGTACCCAAGAATTTACCCAAAAGAACTGGTACCAAAAAAAGAAAAACCAACAAAAAAAACAATACAGATCACTGGTCCAGGCCTCGCAACTTTAAAGTAAGATGGGAAACACCAGGACCCTAAAGACTTGGGTCCTGGTGCTTGTCCTTCAAAGTTATCAGCATCGCCACATTTCTGTGTAGGGATCATATGAACATCACTGCTGTGATAAGCATATGTCTCTACAAGTTAGATACCTCATCATCCGGGAAGGAGAGCTGGTTTGATTTAAACCAGCTGATTTATGTCATGATTTAAATTGCTTTAAAAAATTAAATCATCAAAAATTATTTTTTAAATCGGTACTTAAAACATCACCGAAATATGAAATCAGTACCATTAATTAATATTACTTGTCCATGTTGTATGTGCACCTTTATGATTTAACATGTCAATAAAGATTGAAAGTGAAATAAAGAAAAATTTAAAAAGTCAATTTAAATCAATAAAAGTCGATTTAAATTGAAAAAAAATCATGACTTTTTATAAAAAAAAAATTTAACAGTTCTGCCAGCAAGATTGGGTCAGTAAACTTTTCCTCACTGACAAAGTCACGTAAGCTGCTGGTCTCCACAACTCTACCCAACCCCAAAATACTGAACAGTGAAAAAGCTTGAGCACATCCATGATGAATCCGTGTTCACTGGGAAAATCTAAATTTTGATCCCACTCTGCACAGTGCTCTTAGCACCTGTGTATAGGCTGGCTGTGATGTCAAAACCTGCTGGAGATCTTATGAGTTCAGGATTTCCCAGAGAGTCCCAAACAGGAACAAAATGCTTTGATTTGTCAGTAGGCAGGCTGAGGATCAGTGGACTACAGATGGTGAGTCACCTGATTGCAAATTTCTGTAACAAAGGCCTCCTTGTCTGCTCTCAGGGTCGTCACAGCCTACCTTCTCAGCATCCTGTACAAGTTTTGTGTCAAACGAACAGTTACTTAGAGAGACTTAGTTGAGATGTACTGCGTGCACTGTGAAGGAATGTCTGCTCACAAAGGTGCCTCAGTGTTGAGGATCCCAGTAACTGGAGAAGACTCAGGGGATGACAGACAGATGATTACTTTCAAGAGAGGTGGACGGACTGGTCATCTGCTTGGGTGGTTGCCATAAGACCCAAAGCAGCTCTGCAGTGTGGTGCGTGTAGCGATCCGGGGCACCAGTTCATGCTCCCAGATCTCACATGGTGCTGCTGAGCCAGTGACCACATTGTCGTCCACCGAGAACGCGTTTCTGGATTTGCCAGTGCATTTCATTTCACACAATGCAAATTTTCAAACCTAGCGAAGACAGAAGCTGTAAAAATATGACGGTGACAACTCCTTGTCTCACACATGGTCCCAAATATGATTTGGGGCATTCCATATGAAATCAACCTATTTTAAAAAAATGTCACTACGTCATGGCCTCAGATTTGCTTCATTTTCACGTATTTTGTAGATTGCGCCCCCCCAAAAAAGGTTTACTTCCAGAAGAGTACAAAAATAGGGGGGTAAGGCACTTGTGCTTATTTTCTTGCCAACTTTGACAGGCCAAATCTCTAAAAGTATAATACATAATTTCTTTCTTTTTTTTAAGGTTTTCTTCTGTTCTTGGTATCTATTTTAATCCTTGATTATATGTTAGTTTATAATATATGGATCTTCAAAGAACAGGGTTTGTTTTTAACCAAAAATTAATTTTCTGAGCCCCTGCCTGACATACCTGGCCTCTGTTAAAAGGAATATGGTTGTGAAATTATCCTGTGATGACATCATTTTAACACAGAAACAAGTATCCTGAGTTATTTATATGATATCAAGAACATTTGGACCAAACTGGGTCCTACCCCCAGATGTCATTTTTTGGGGCCCTTATGGGTCAGGTAGGAAAAGGTTAATTTGGATGAAAATGTGGATTTATTAGTATACAAATAATGACTGTTTATGAGTTCAATGGTACAAATATTTCACCAAATTAAATATTTGTTCCATTGAAAGAATGTAAAAACATTCATTGTTTTATATAACAACTGAAATAGATCCTTGTCATTTAATATTTTATTAATTTATAAACAACAGAAAAGGCACTTACATTTTGGTGTTCCACTGCTGCTAAAGTCCAGATTGCGACGTGTAGTCCGTGATGCTGTGCACTGACTTCGGACTTGCATTAAAAAAAAAAGGAGACTTTGTGTAGTTCCTCAAGTCCAGCCAAAAATCACATCAGCTTTTCATGCATCCAGACGGTTTACAGCGGAGTGGATTTTGTGTGTGTGTGTGTGTGCGTGAATGTGTGTTACAAGAACTAGCACCGTCAGTTAGCTCAATTAAATCATCTCACTTGTCGTTCTCCCACACAAAAGGGACGTGCTTGTGCGTGTGTGTACTACCAAAAAAAGGACTGTGTATTTCCTCGGAGCTTTTCATTCTAACTTCCTGCTAACAGCCTCCAGACGTCTTACACTGCAGTGGATTTTTGTGTGTGTGCGCGCGTGCACGTGCACTGTGCAATGGTACCAAATGTATGGAACCAAATTTGCACTCTAAATGGAACCAAATCACACTCTAAATCCAATGCAACACAAATGGGACAAATAATCCATGTCATGTGACATACAAAGCAGTAGGGTGGAGTTGGTTGGTGCCCGCCCGGGGTGTTAGGGTTAGGATTACAGCAAGAAGGTCATGGGTTTGATTCCCACCTGTGGCCATTCTGTGTGGAGTTTGCGTGTTCTCCCTGTGTTTGCATGGGTTTTCTCTGGGTCCTCCAGCTTCTTCCCACATCTAAAGACACGCAGGATAGGTGGACTGGAAACTTTAAATTGTTTGTAGGTGTGCATGCAGGTGTGTGTTTGTCTATATGTGGCCCTGCGACAGACTGGCGTCCTGTCCAGGGTGTACCCCACCTCACACCCTGTGACTGCTGGGATAGGCTAAGCAGTTGTAAGGTGAGTGAGTGAGATCCTGATGTCATGTACCTGTTGGCCAAAACTAATTTTCAAACCAGCATTCCTTCCTATTGAAATTTACCATTTATTGTGCCAGTACTCAGTAATAGGTGCTTACAGTATACATGCTGTATGTGCACATTCATGAGGACACTGATGGAATAAATGTCTGCAGTTTCCACAGCAACATCTGTGCTGGAAACTGTGAAAAGCAGCTTTAATTGTTGTTTCTTCATTTGTGGAGACAGAATAGTTGTGACCAAGGCCAGTAATTGTGGGAGCATGGATGAGAGCAAGATGCACTCCACTCGTACTCAGCACACATTTTTCTGTCTGGGTCATTTTTGTGGATGCATGAAAGAAATCTGTACATTATCATTATTCTAATAATGAAACCTGGGGTAATAATTACAAAGGAAGAAATGCTGGTTTAAAAAATGTTTTTGGCCCACAGGTAGAGGACATCAGGATCCAAATAAAACCCAATTTTTTTTATCTTAATTAACTTTTTTCTGTTTGACCCTGAAGGGAACTGAAAAAGTGCATTATATGAATTTTCACTTAAAGTTAGGGTAGGTAACTCTGTTCAGAAACACTTTTTGTTATATTGGGTGAAATGGTCCGTCTATCCTAACAGTTGTCAATACATTATGCATTCAGAAAAAGGAACAAAAAAAAAAAAATCAGACGTCTGTTGCAGCTGTAGGATCGATAAAACTCTGACCATTATAAGCTCTGTGGTCCGCTCTCATAAAGCCAGTCAGATGCCTTCATGTCTAGTTCTTCCTGCTTGCATCACCAGGCTCAACGCTTCCCTCTGTCCCTCCCTCCTCCCCGCGTGCACACTCATCTCGTTTCACTGAAGAAGTTCACTTAAGTACAACGGCAGAGGGAATACAGCCGAAACTACCACTTCCACCGGATTGTGCCATGTCGGATTAATCATTTTCTCTGCAAATTGGCCATTGAAAATGGCTCTAATCACTTCCTGAATCACACAGGACCGCTGCAGCTTCTGCCGTTCGCACACGCGCACCTAACAAGCTGCAGAAAGCATTTTGAGCCGTCTAAAAAGGTAATTATTTGTCATGTTTACATTGTCATGGCTTGGTAAAACAGTTGTGTGTTCTTTCCTTCTTCTGTGTAGCTGTTAAAGTACGAATATGTTTATAACAGATTTAACTTCTTGTTATAATCCTTCAGACAAGCTGCGCTCTGGTGTGATCCGCTGACATCACCACTCGCTCTGTTCACTTCTTTACTCCACTTGATGAGCTGAAATGTTCAAAAAAATCTTTCACGCATAAATATTGTGCTATGTGGTGCGATCTAATCGCCAACATGATGTGTAGCTCATCAAGTGGAGTAAAGAAGTGAACAGAGTGAGTGGCGACGTCAGCGGATCGCACCAGAGCGCAGCTCATCTGAACATTATGACAAGAAGTTAAATCTGTTATAAACATATTTAACAGCTGCACACAAGAAGGAAAGAACACACAACTGTTTTACCAAGCCATGACACTGTAAACATGACAAATAATGACCTTTTTAGTCAGCTCAAAATGCTTTCGGCAGCTTGTTAGGCGCGCGAACGGCTGAAGCTGGAGCGGTCCTGTGTGATTCAGAAAGTGATTACATCCATTTTCAACTACCAATTTGCAGAGAAATGATTAATCCAAAAAAAAAATTATTTTATATACGCAGCGTCCAGCGCAGAGTGCGTGGCAGCCGGTAGAACAAAGAACGGCGTCTAGCTGGGGTCACAGCGGGTGGAATCATCACAACGACATGCGTGCTACTGCATGTCAGGGGGGCTTTAGTCGGCTCTCCTCTGTCCCGCTAAGTCCACAGTCAGATGCGCGTTCAAGTTTGTGGGGGCGTGGCTTTAGACAGAGCACTGACGGGGTAGGGGGAGGCGGTGGAACCTAGAGGAGGTGTTGTGTGGGCCGCTGAAGAGGAGGTACTGCTGGCCCACCACCACCAGAGGGCACCCTGCCTGGAGTGCGGGCTCCAGGCACCAGAGGGCGCTGCCGCCTCACAGGAGTAGCCGGGGTGACAGCTGACACTCATCACCTGTGACAGCTGTCACCACTCATCTGATCTGCATCGGTATATCAGCAAGACGTCATCTCCACCTCTTTGCCGAGATATCGTTCTACCTGAAAGGTAATATCCTCAGCCTGACTGCTTGATAGAAAGCCCTTTTTGTGATTTTTTGTGAATGATAACAGACTTTTTCTCCAACGAGAGGTGGAGGTAGCTTCCCTGCCGTGCAGATTGCTGGGTGCAGACGCACCCACGTTTAATTGTGTTTTTGTTCCTCGCCAGCAGTACCAGGTCCGACACGCGGAGGCAGTGGCCACCTGGGAGTTCGGGACTTGGCGGCTCCAGTATTCCCGGGGTCTGGTGGCGGAGGAAATCGTGTGGTTCCGGTTCTGCTTTGGACAGGCGTCTCCTATCTTCGAGCCTGCCCACACGACACCTTGTAATTTGACCTTTGATCTATTGTGTAATCTGTTGTGTTTGTTGTGCACGTTCGCAACAGTAAAGTGTTGTTATTTGACCTATTCCATTGTCCGTTCATTTGCGCCCCCTGTTGTGGGTCCGTGTACTTACACTTTCCCAACAGGAGGTGCTACTTTCAAATCTTCCTAGCTCTCTTGCTAGCTCTCTAGGACTACCAACTCTAGCTTTAAAAAAATAACTGTTCTTTTAGCATTCATAAATTGAAAAGTATATAATTAAGGAAACTTTTATTAGGTTTTAAAATGGGCAATAGGTACAAGTGAAAACCCACATAAGAAATCAAGGCTTTATCTATAAAATATGTGAAAATAAAACAAATCTGAGACACTTATCGATTTCATATGGAACGACCAATTTTTATGAGGTGAAAATGCAAACATGTTGTTGTGGTGAGAAAGATTTGAATAGCAAGTGGCAGGAGATTTTTTTTTTTTTCCCTCAAAACTTGTTGTCCTTTCGGCTGCTCCCATTTTGTTTGGGGTCGCCACAGCAGATACAGCCAGAGCCGCATTGGTATTTGGGAGAAGTTTTACGCCGGATGCCCTTCCTGACGCAACTCCAGTTTCACCTGGAGAAATACACACAGCCACTGGTGTTCTGAAGAGGTCTCCCATTCAAGTACTAACCAGGTCCCACACTGCTTAGCTTCCGAGATCTGATGGGATCAGGCTGACACAGAGCAGACTGGCTGCTTTTTTTCTTCAAAACTGTTAGTTCATTAATGAATAAAAAAATGTTACTCAGAGAAGGATACCAAGATGTTTTACTGGTTTCAGCCCATTAGCAGCTGTGTTAGTGGGGTGATGATATAGAGCATTGGTGATTAAGTTGTTTGTCTCTTCCTTAGAAGGTGAAGACAGTTTGCTTCATTCTTGTCTCATCATGTCAGTGTTGTTTGTTCCTCCTCAGCTGGTGAGTCTGCTCGTGATTGGAGTGGCAGCCTGGGGGAAATGGTTTGGCCTGGTGTCCAGCATCAGGGTGATGGCGGGGGCCATCGGTGTGGGCGTCTTCCTGTTCCTGGTGGCCTTTGTGGGACTCTGTGGTGCCCTGAAGCACCACCAGGTTCTGCTCTTCTTTGTATCCTTGTGTGGATTGTTTACTGATTGATCAGTGAGTAGTCTCTCTCATGGCATGTGATGGATGTGTTTCCATAATAAACATCAACATTGCAAAATACTGTATAATTCATCATATAATATCATGTAATTGTCATATAAAATCAACAATTATGCAACTGCTACTGTATTTCCTGTATTACATCATAACCTGCATAGGCTGGTGTTACATATGTTACAACAGAGAGACGCATACAGGAAAACACATACACATTGTACTCAAGCAAAACAACCTAACACACTCATCCACAGCCAAATCCCACTGGAATTCCATAAATAATTTGTGTGAGGTGGAGATGCTTTTTGTTGTTGTTGAAACTCCGAATGAGAGCAGCTGAAAAAAGAAAAATGCTACACACCTTTAAAGGACCCAACTTCCAATGTTGGCACAAAATGATGTCTACATCCACAGAGCTGCAGAGTGGCTATAGGTGCCTGAAGGCACATTTCTTTTTTCCAGGCCTTGGTCTTGGATGCCTTGTCCTTGACTGTTCATAATCTTGGTCATCTCAACTGCAACTTTGTGAAACTCATTATCTCTGTAGAGGAGTAATGAGTGAAATGGGGAAGAAGTTTTAAGAAAGAAATTTTTAGTATAGTTTTGCTTCGGAAGTTAAGAATACATACATAGATTCATACGAGAAACACTTCAGGCACATTTAGACACAAGCGGCAAGATCATAATTTTGGTAGATTTGTAGAAAGATTGTAATTAAATTCAACATCTTTAATCTGATGTTAAGTTAAACATTGGGCATTTTTGTTCAATATTTCAAATACAATTTAGGTATCAAACCAACCTTTGCAATACAGAATACAGTTGTTTTTTGTTTTTCACTGGAAACAACTGCAGTTCTTGAAATTCCTTTCATCATGCACCATGTTTAGGATATAAGAGTCAGAATTCTTTGTCTTTTTGCGTGTGTGAATTTCCATTTCAGTTTCAATTTATTTTCATTTATGTAGCGCCAAATCACAACAAAGTTGCCTCAAGGCGCTTTCATCTTTATATAATCCATTTTCTCTTTTCCCCCATTTTTATTCCTTGGCATTGGTTTTGGTCTTCAGGGTTTACACCTTGGCTAAAACACGTGTGTGTTTCCATATGTAATATCTTGCAGTATGCCTCACAATGAAATATGACCTAGATCACATCACAGAACTTATGAACATGCTCAAAGTCGAGTGATATACCAGGTCATATAACAGTTGTACATTCTGCAGTATGGTGTGCGTTTCTGCCTGTCCTGTTAATTAACTGTATAGTGTGTTCCTGGGTTTACTTAAACATTTTTCCATACATTAGCTGTGCTTTTAAATATGAATAGCAGTGGGGTCCAAGGGCCACTGTCAAAAATGATTTCTACAAGATTGCACAAGCAACTTGATAGGCCTGCCTGTCTTATTAGGGCCAACATGGACAAAAAATGGGACATTACTTATCATCGAGAGATAAGCTGATTCTGATGTTTGTCTTTTGCAGTCAGGGCCATAAGTATTTGGACACTGATGCAGTTTTTGTAATTTTGCCTCTGTAGACCACCACAGTAGAGTAAATGAAACGATCAAGATGTGATTGAAGTGGAGACTTTCAGCTTTACTTCAAGGGGTTATAAAAAACAATCTATGCTGCTCTACCATGAAGCTGTGATTGGTGATGCAACAGACAAAAGCTTCACTATGCAGAGTTTCTCCAATCAAACCCACAGGGTTGTCAAGGCTGGCTTGGTGGCTTTCCTCAATTCAATCTATTTTATTTGTATAGTGCCAAATCACAACAATGCTGCCTCACAGCGCTTCACACGAGTAAAGTCTAACCTTGGAAACCCCCCCCCCCCCCACCACCACCGAGCAAGCACACAGGTAACAGTGGTAAGGAATTAGCCCTCTGGTGATAATGAGGAAGAAACCTCAAGCAGATCAGACTCACAGGGGTGACCCACTGCTTAGGCTATTCTAACGGTTACAAGGTTTATACAGATTTTACAAGAACTTAACAAACAGAATAAATGGAAAAGAGAAACAGAGAAAACAAAAGACCAGTAAAAACAGAATCCTTAATTAAGATTAAAAAAAACAGTCCATCTTGGGTCTTTAATCTATAGAATAGAATAGTTTTTATTGTCCTTATACGGGGGATACAACAAAATAGGGGTTGCTCCCGCAGAGCTACTGTACACCACAAAAAAAGAGAAACAAGACATCTTATGCACCACAAGAAATTGTTAAAAAAAATATAAATATATATATATATATGAATACAGTATAGTTTTAAAAAGTGTCTGTAAACATTTAAGGTTTATGGGGATTATGGAGATTAGGGATTATGAAACACTGGGGATACATATAGGGTGGTGATTGAACACTTGGAGCACATTTAGGGCAGTGATTGTGATGTGTGCCCATTTCCAGTACAGGTAGGTCCCGAAGAGGTAGAGCTTCCAGTAACTGTTGCAACAGGCAGAGCATCCTGAGGTCAGTCTAGCACCCTGAGGTGCAAGGCCAGCATCCCTCGAAGGTCTCGGCAGTGCCTCGGACAGAAAGAAAAAGAGAAGAATCAGCCACCCGGAAATAACTGGAAACAGACAAAGTGAGGAACCTTGGTGTAATTTTTGATCCCACGTTGTCCTTTGACCTCCACATCAGGGATGTTACGAGGACTGCTTTTTTCCATCTGTGAAATATAGTGAGGATCTGCCCCATCCTGTCTATGGCTGATGCTGAGACTCTGGTTCATGCTTTTGTTTCTTCTAGATTCTGTTAATGTTTTATTTTCAGTCCAGCAATAAGGGTCTTCAGCTGGTTCAGAACGCTGCCACCAGATTTTGACACGTAGCAGAAGGTCTGAACATATCACACCCATTTTGGCATCATTACACTGGCTCCCTGTCTCTGTGAGAGCAGATTTTAAGGTTTTATTGACTTATAAAGTTGTTCATGGACTGGCGCCATCTTATCTGGTTGATCTGGTGGAACCTTACGTGCCAGCTCTGGCTTTGCGATCGCAGGATGTGGGACTTCTCTGTGTTCCCAGGGTGAAGAAGTAGTCAGCAGGTCAGAGAGCTTTTTCTCATTGTGAACCCACCCTGTGGAATGGCCTTCCTGCGGCCGTGAGGCAGTTGGACTCCGTGGACATTTTTAAGTCAAGACTTAAAACCCATTTTTATTCTTTCTTATGAATAGTTTTTATTTTTTATGTTTTATTCTTTTAATTATTAATTTAATTATTTAATAATTATGTATTTACATTTTTTATTCATTTGTAATTATTTATTTAATTTTTATATTCACTCACCCATATTGGCCTCTCTTCATTGGCTTCCTGTTAATTCTAGAATAGAATTTAAAATTCTTCTTCTTACTTATAAGGTTTTGAATAATCAGGTCCCATCTTATCTTAGGGACCTCATAGTACCATATCACCCCAATAGGGCGCTTTGCTCTCAGACTGCAGGCTTACTTGTAGTTCCTAGGGTTTGTAAGAGTAGAATGGGAGGCAGAGCCTTCAGCTTTCAGGCTCCTCTCCTGTGGAACCAGCTCCCAATTCAGATCAGGGAGACAGACACCCTCTCTACTTTTAAGATTAGGCTTAAAACGTTGCTTTTGCTAAAGCTTATAGTTAGGGCTGGATCAGGTGACCCTGAACCATCCCTTAGTTATGCTGCTATAGACTTAGACTGCTGGGGGGTTCCCATGATGCACCCAGTGTTTCTTTCTCTTTTTGCTCTGTATGCACCACTCTGCATTTAATCATTAGTGATTGATCTCTGCTCCCCTCCACAGCATGTCTTTTTCCTGGTTCTCTCCCTCAGCCCCAACCAGTCCCAGCAGAAGACTGCCCCTCCCTGAACCTGGTTCTGCTGGAGGTTTCTTCCTGTTAAAAGGGAGTTTTTCCTTCCCACTGTCGTCAAGTGCTTGCTCACAGGGGGTCGTTTTGACCGTTGGGGTTTTTCCGTAATTATTGTATGGCCTTGCCTTACAATATAAAGCGCCTTGGGGCAACTGTTTGTTGTGATTTGGCGCTATATAAATAAAATTGATTTGATATTGAATTGTTCAGTGTGAGGCGCCTTGAGATGGCTTTTGTTGTGATTTGGCGCATTATAAGATGATTAAATTGAAATAAATGGAAATAAATATCTTTACATTGTTCAGCTACATATGGGCTGTGGAAGCGAGGCAAGGTGTATATAAATAGATGTAATTATTACAGTGTTAGTTACTGCAATATTTTTGTTAAACCCATAGAATTCAGACTGAAAGTCTGCAAGTGCATCTTGATAATTTCATTCCAACTCTGTTGTGGTGGTGCACAAAGGGAAAAAGTACAACAGTTTATTTGTCCAATGTATCTGCTGTGCAGAAATGTGTGTGTCCAAAGTTCAGTGTAAATCAGATAAATCAATGATGTTTCAAAGTAGGGAAGTGATGGAGGGGGTGCTCTTGTTCAGAAGTGTCTTCAGCATTATTTGTCTGGTTTTAAATGTCTTTAACTCAATCCAGTACATGGCAATCCTGTTTGTAGTGTTTGTCATGCAGTTCGCTGTGTCCTGTGCATGTCTGGCTCTGACTAAAGATCAACAGGTATGACGCTTTTATCCATTTTTTAAAAATAATTTTGGGGTTCTCTGTCCGCACAGCACTTGAGCCGCCGACACACTGCTGAGTTCAGTGAGAGCTGCAAATCAATCAATCAATCAATCAATCAATCAACATTTATTTATAAAGTGCTTTACAGCACCGACTGGTGTCCAAAGTGCTTAACATTAAAAAAAACTAATTCACAAAAATAAAACACATATAGAATAAAATTTTAAAACACATAAAAAAAACCAGAACGTCACCTCCCCACTAAGTGTTAAAAGCCAGTTTAAATAAATAAGTCTTTAACTTAAATTTAAAAAGTGCGAGGTCAGGAATAGAACGTAACTCAAGAGGTAGCTCATTCCATAGTCTGGGGCCAGCTACCGCGAAAGCATGGTCACCCCAGCGTTTATATCTTGACCTTGGAACATCTAAGTAAAGCTGGCCAGATGCCCTTAATGTCCTACTGTAGGTGCGCAAAGTTAAAATTTCACACAAGTAGGGAGGTGCAAGGCCATAAATAGCTTTAAAAACAAACATTAAAATAAAAAAAAATATTCTAAAATGAACTGGAAGCCAGTGGAGTGAGTACAAGACGGGCATAATATGCTCACGTCAAAAAGTGTTTGATAGAAGACGAGCAGCAGCATTCTGCACCAATTGGAGACATGTAAGAGACGACTGATTAATGCCCGAATAAAGTGCATTACAATAATCAAGTCTGGAGCTGATGAAAGCATGAATGGCTGTCTCAAGATCACGTCTACTGAGGAAGTGCTTTATTTTAGCCAAAAGGCAAAGTTGGAAAAAACTAGCGTTGACAACAGAGTTTGTGTTGATTTAAAAGATGCTGCTATTATTGTGAACACCCCCTTTTCTTTCTTTTTTTTTTCTTTTTTTTTTACCTAATAACCCAATTTCATAGCCTTAAGAGTGTGCATATCATGAATACTTGGTCTTGTTGGATTTGTGAGAATCTACTGAATCTTCTGGTACCTTGTTTCCCATGTAACAATAAGAAATATACTCAAAACCCGGATTAATCTTTCTAGTCACATAGCACTACTATTATTCTGAACGCTACTGTATGTGACATACAATCCACCAGTCAAACGAAAGTATGTATTTAGGTGTTATAGAAAGAATCATACATATTATTTATAACAAGTGAAGGGAAGAGAATGAATCCCCATCGACCACGAAAATGTAAAGTGAGACAATATTGTTGGCGGTGATGGCAGAATGCAGCCTTGCCACTGTAAGACACTAAATCCTGCACACTAGCTTTAAGTCAGAAGTGTGATTAATTTGTGAAAACGAGGCCTTGTGTTACTCGTGTATATTTGAATCTGCTCATGGCTTTCCAGTATGTTGAGACTCATTTATTTCATCCATAGGACAGTCTGTTGGAGGTTGGATGGAACAAATCAGAGGCCACTCAGAGGGATGTGGAGAAGACACTCAACTGCTGTGGTTTCTATACGGTCGACTACAATGGCACATGTCCTGCTGTAACAAAAACATTTCCTCATGAGCAACTTGACGTCACGTTTTAGGACATGTTGTCCTTCCTCGTTTCTAATCCATGTCCTTCTCTTCCAGTTCTGCTTTATCAACAAACCTTCACAGTCATGTATCTCCTGCGCTGCCATCATCCAGGCTTATGCCAATGATGTGCTCCATTTTGTGGGAGGGATCGGGCTTTTCTTCAGTTTCACAGAGGTGGGTACAACACAAAGCGTGCACTTTTTATGTGAGAAACATCCAGACAGGTCCAGAGTTCAGAGTGCACCCCTTGACACTGGCTGCTTCTTTGTCTTTATTTTCAGATGATGGGAGTTTGGCTTGCCCACAGATACAGAAATCTCAAAGATCCTCGCGCTAATCCTGGAGCTTTTCTGTAGCAACACTAATGGGAAAAAAAAAGACAAAATTTAAGTTTGTAAATTACACTTAGCTGTAGAGAGTAAGAGTTAATGCTGCTGTGGGATTTTATTTTTTGGCCTGGTGCAAATGAAGGCTTTTTTTTTTCTTTCTTTGCTCCATTTTAAAATGTTAAGTTTCTCTCGGCTGTGCATGTCAAACCACACACCTTTGGCAAATAAAGTGCACTGTACTACCTGGCTGACGAAGTACTCGGCAATCCCCGATCTTATCATGTACTCTTCATAACCAGGCACATGCACACTTTTTTTTTTTTTTGCACATTGGACTTCCTTGTTAGATGTCCCAAACAGCAGTTTAACATTTAAATTAAGTTCAAATGCAAGTCAAACCTGTCTCTCTGCCTCTGCTTACTTGGCCGTTGTTGAACTGGTCTTGTGTATTTATTGTTGTTTGTTTGTAATGGATGTAGTCACTTCAGTCACATTAATGTTAAATCATGTCTTAATAGTGGGACTTATTTTATTTTAATTGTTCAAAATAAACCTCTTCAGGTTTACAGTGACTTATGTGGCTGTTTTGTCTTTGAGCACCCCCCCCCCATGCTTTCTGAGTTGCATTCTTTCCTTAACCCTGACCGGATACCAACCAGGAACTGCACTCTTGCTTTAGACCTTATGACCCACATGCCGTCCAACCTGTTTAACAAACGCAAACACATCAGCAGTTACACAGCCACCATCTTTAAATCTAACAGGAAGCTGTCTACTGCAGCCGTTCCCAAATTGAAGAACACTGCGGCCCACTTTCCATCCATCTATTTTCTGTTCCCGCTTACTCCAGTTAAGGGTCACGCCCAGACAAATGTTTGCTCAGCATTTTGACCAAAACATAAAATGGACTGCATTTATAACACTTTTATGGTCAAAGCCCTTTACAGTGATGCTTCACATTCACCCACCCGCACACACACACAGATGTCAGAGTGATGCCATGCACGGTGCTCAACTGCACACTGGGAGCAGTCAACACTAATATGAAGTTTTTCCTTATCATCTTTCACATGTAGACATGAAGCGTAGCTGCCAGGCGTTGCAAAGTGAAGCGTTCACTGCATGACTGACAGGAAGGTCACCTAACTGCTTAAACATCCCAGATATTGATAGCACCCCCTACTGTTACTTAATCCATCAAAATAATTTTCTTTGGCAACTCTATAATCTTATTCATTAGGCTTGAAATAGGGGATCCATAATATGATGGATACAATCAAAATTTACATCTATAAAAAAAAATACAGTTCCCCTAAAGGGGAAATTTTCAAAAGAACAGATGACGTTGAACTACTTATGGTACTGATCCATACAGTCTATGATAGCGACCTCATAGATCACGTGGGGGGGGCTTCCCCAGGTTGCGTGTGGGATGCTGGGAAGCATATATCAACAGCTAATCAGAGTAGAGATGCACAGTGATGTCAGTTAGCTGTTCTCTTGAACAAAATCTAACATGGTGGAAAAAACTCCAAAAACAGCTTATTTCTGTATAAATTTGTTTCTCATATATTTAGTAACAGTTAGTGAGAAAGCACTTCATCTAAAAATGCTGTTTTTGTAGCCAGATAACATGTCTGAAGTTATTTACAAGTAATTTTATGGACATTTTAAGTGTCCCTTTAATTCATTAAACAGATTTAATAGAGTTTTATTAAAAATAATTTAACATAGTTGAATGTAAAGTTCCATTAAAAAGGGGAGGGGCGGGGTAGCCACCAATGAAGTTGGAGGAGGTTGTTTTTGCAGCTGTTTGCTTGTCTGTTTGTGAATAGCCTGGCGCCCACAATTTTTCATACAACCCCTGGCAAAAATTATGGAATCACCGGCCTCAGAGGATGTTCATTCAGTTGTTTAATTTTGTAGAAAAAAAGCAGATCACAGACATGACACAAAACTAAAGTCATTTCAAATGGCAACTTTCTGGCTTTAAGAAACACTATAAGAAATCAAGAAAAAAAGATTGTGGCAGTCAGTAACGGTTACTTTTTTAGACCAAGCAGAGGAAAAAAAATATGGAATCACTCAATTCTGAGGAAACAATTATGGAATCACCCTGTAAATTTTCATCCCCCAAATTAACACCTGCATCAAATCAGATCTGCTCATTGACATTGACCCTATGCCATGACATTGACCCTATGTGTCTTTTTGCAAGGAATGTTTTTGCAGTTTTTGCTCTCTGGCAACATGCATTATCATCTTGAAAAATGATTTCATCATCCCCAAACATCCTTTCAGTTGTCCAAAATATCAACATAAACTTGTGCATTTATTGATGATGTAATGACAGCCATCTCCCCAGTGTCTTTACCTGACATGCAGCCCCATACATGTTCTCTTCAGGCAGTCATCTTTATAAATCTCATTGGAAAGGCACCAAACAAAAGTTCCAGCATCATCACCTTGCCCAATGCAGATTCGAGATTCATCACTGAATATGACTTTCATCCAGTCATCCACAGTACACAATTGCTTTTCCTTAGCCCATTGTAACCTTGTTTTTTTCTGTTTAGGTATTAATGATGCCTTTCGTTTAGCTTTTCTGTATGTAAATCCCATTTCCTTTAGGCGGTTTCGTACAGTTCGGTCACAGACGTTGACTCCAGTTTCCTCCCATTCATTCCTCATTTGTTCTGTTGTACATTTTTCGATTTTTGAGACATATTGCTTTACGTTTTCTGTCTTGCCGCTTTGATGTCTTCCTTGGTCTACCAGTATGTTTGCCTTTAACAACCTTCCCATGTTGTTTGTATTTGGTCCAGAGTTTAGACACAGCTGACTGTGAACAACCAACATCTTTTGCAACATTGCGTGATGATTTACTCTAAGAGTTTGATAATCCTCTCCTTTGTTTCAATTGACATCTCTCGTGTTGGAGCCATGATTCATGTCAGTCCACTTGGTGCAACAGCTCTCCAAGGTGTGTTCACTCCTTTTTAGATGCAGACTAACGAGCAGATCTGATATGATGCAGGTGTTAGTTTTGGGGATGAAAATTTACAGGGTGATTCCATAATTTTTTCCTCAGAATTGAGTGATTCCATATTTTTTTCCCTCTGCTTGGTCTAAAAAAGTAACCGTTACTGACTGCCACAATCTTTTTTCTTGATTTCTTATAGTGTTTCTTAAAGCCAGAAAGTTGCCATTTGAAATGACTTTAGTTTTGTGTCATGTCTGTGATCTGCTTTTTTTCTACAAAATTAAACAACTGAATGAACATCCTCCGAGGCCGGTGATTCCATAATTTTTGCCAGGGGTTGTATATCGTTAAACTTTTTGAAATTGAAGATTCATTTCCTGATAGGCAAAGATCAAAGTCAGGAAAAATCCCTATCTGTAACACTGGACAAATTTTCAAAAATTCATACCGCCGTCAAAAAATATCAGGTTTCTTTCATATTTCAATCAATCAATTTCATTTATATAGTGCCAAATCACAACAAACAGTTGCCCCACATTTGACAATGTTATGTAGCATTATGAAAATGTTGGGACCCCCCCCCTGATGGGACCCCCCCCCTTGGTTCAAATGCATGAATTAAATACATACTCCTGACATGTGATCTTATCTAATTTATTATATGAAAAGCCACTTCTAACAGGACTGTGACCTTGAAAATTTTTTCCAATGTAAAATTTTGTTGAATTGGAAACTAGTGCTGGCGGAGGTTTACACTCAATGAGCATGGTGTTCTAGTACTGTAATAGCCAAATGGCCTCTGTGTGCGTGTATGCATGCTTATACTATAGCTTTGATCACGGAGAAACTGGGAAGAGCTGACATTTGCCATTTGGTATGGCTATGTATTTTGGGTCAAGGATGAACACTGCAAAAACAAAGTTAATAGGACAATATTTTTTGGAGAAATTAGCAATATTATCTAACAACAATGGACGCTGTGCTGCAATGTACTATGGGAGTTTGGAGTTTTAAATGTTATGGGGGATTTACACACACCTACACGTTAACTTCCGCTAACAGAGTTTGCTGTGCATAGATACTTCCAGTACAATGGCAAATCAGTCTAAGCGGCGCCGAAAGTTTACTGTGTTTACAGAAGTTCTTCTGAAAGAGTGATGTTTCAAGTGCCCATTCAAAACTGGACAATTTTTTTGAGCACTTACAGCTATTAAGGTTAGTAGCTAGCCAGCTTAGCATGAGCGTTATGTGCAGTCGAGGGTAACGTTAAACCTAACTAAACAGTTTATTCACTTTTTTTTATAAGAATCAGTTGACTTATTTTAGTATGTATCCTTACCAAGTTAGCCAATGTTGGCAACAGTTAGCGGCTAGTTAAGACTGTCCCTTTTACCTGAATAAACAATCCATAGTATAAGTGTTTCTACAGTACCTGCACATCTGTTTGAATTAATTAGTTTTTAAATCAGTACCCAACATCATTGACAGGGAGGTTAAAAAAAAAAAAAAAAAAAAAAAAAAAAAATGCAAATTAGTCAATAACTGGTAAAACAATTTGTGTACAGGCCCACAGGCAAGTAAAAATAGACTTTAGGCTATTAGATTTTTTTCCAAACAATGTTAAGTTCTTACAATGAAGCAGGACACTAATGCAATCATGGCTGCTTGTTATTAACATTCCCAGGGGATTCATGCAGAGCCAGTTCAGTACATGGCTGTGAGGAGACCAAAGCATTTAGCCAGGAATCTCGGCAAATCAACACTGTCAAGCATACACAGATGATACTATTAAACTGTTGGTTAGTGCAGAATAATGTAGATTGCTGGAAATTTCTGCTTTTTGTTCACATTGATGTAGCAAATAAAACATTGAAGTGAGCAGTTCTCCACAATGACTGTTGATGTCAGAAGCGAAAATCAAAACAAGTTGCAAGATACACGTGGAAGGTGAGTGAATTTAACACTTACTTTGCTTAAAGGATATGTCATCTTTTTTAACATCCTAGTTAGCAAGACAACATAAAAGCACTCATGATTCTAAGTCTCGCAGCACACGTGCTAATAATTAGTAACTGCTGATGTATTTTATTCCTCTCAATCTGAGCATTAGCAGGTGCATTTTCGGAATGTCTCACTCTACAATTCTTAACATTTTTTTGCATGTGACGTACATTTTACAATGAGCAGAGACATCCCGGTGACAGAGACAGAGGGAAACAAACCTACTCCGTCTCACAACAAAATTTCTGAGCCTTCATTCAAAAGTGATGGCTCAGATTTACAGACAGTAGACGACATACTTCACCCCGAAAACCTAACTTTTTCAGTCTGTTGGATTTTGGAACCTAAAGTGTGGTGACATGCTGTTTGTGTGGATGCTGGTTTACTGAAGCTGCAGACTTGGACGTAGGGACATCTGACACTGTTTTTAATAGGCTTCCTGACACAGAGATGAATTTGTTACATTGGAAAATGTCAGAATACATTATTTCTAGGAATTAATGGAGTTTATTTAAAGTGCTACAATTGCGAGAGAACTGAAGGCAGAGCTGCAGCCGGCGATTGTGTGTGAGCGAGATGACTTCTTTGAGCATGTAGAGTTTACATTTGGAAAACAATCTACAACTGACTGAATCTGGAATGTTCAGGATTTTCCCCCCCTTTTTCGTTTTTTATCTCAGTGGAGCTGGCAAGCTTTTCTTTTTTTACTTTGAGAGTGTGAATTTGGAGCTGGAATGTGTGTACGCATGTGCTGCACAGCTCTTCTCAACTGTTTTACTGCTGCGAACATGAATGTCTCCACATTTTTTCACCAGCAGATGTATATTTTTTTTTTATTTTGTTGATGAACACAATCATGCACAAAGCTGAACCAACGACAGGCTACATTTATGACTCATGACCGCAGGTGCACTAAACCTCAGTGCTGCAGCTTTTTCCGTAACTGCATCGAAATGAACAGTTTGCACTTAAAAACGAGTCAACACAACATGACATCACTTATGTTAACTTTGTATTTAATCTGTGCCTCAGTTCTTAACGTTAGCAGCTATATTCTATTCAAATGCACCCTGGGACGCTTCTAACAATCACATCACCTGTCAAAAACACATCAGTACTTTGTTTTCCAAAGTCGCTGTAGCTTTGTTGGGAATGTCGTGTACTTTGAAACCGGTCACAAAAGTGCACAAAGTAATCCCGGTGGATCCTCGGATGGTCACTGACAGCCTAAATGTAAATTGTTATGATTTCGGTGCGACTTGTCCTTAAATTTATTTCAGGATCCCTCCCTGTGGCCCATCATTGTTGTCTCTTGGTGAAGAACTGAAAAGCCTCAAGGGCCTTTCACAAAGCAAGCGCTGACAGCATTAGATGTGTCGCAGATCGCTCTAAAAAGCATTATTTTCAATGAAATGCTTTGCGTTTTTGATGCAATGTTTGGCATTGCGTCAAAAGTCAAGCTAGTTATTGAGGACCTCCCCAGGTGGTCCCTGAAGTGCCTGGGGAGGGAAGGGTTCCTCTAGGAATCAGCTAGAGGAACTCATTCATGATTTTTCCTCATCGGTGTGCATTTATCACTAGCCGATGTTCTCCACTCAGATTGCAATAGCCAATCACAGATTAGCCTTTCTATCCATCATTTACCTGTATTTTGGCATGCTTGGTGCCAGAAAGTTATCCAAAAAGGCTAGGGCCAAAAGTTATATTGGATCGGTTCCCACTGACCAATAGTGTTAGACCTTACTAACAACAGCTAGCCGATCAAAGCGCGGCATACGAAGGTCAGGAACTAGCTGACAGATGCTGGTTGAAAAAATGGCAACAAACATGTCAACAACAGCAGAAAATCGTCTGCCAGTGAGGTTTGCTGAGTTCACAGAGGAGGAACTGGTGGAAATATTTAACTCCAAGGATGCCAAAACACTAAGAAGGTAGACAAGCACGCTACTGACGTTTTAGAAGCATTCATCGCATCAGAATCAATCATATGCTGTTCAAAACAAAATAAATTGATCTAATTTACCTGACTCTTTGTTGTTTGCTTAATTTGGGAGGGGGGTGGAAAACATAATTGATGGATGGTAAGGAGTCCAACATAGAGAAATATTGGATGAAGAAAAGTTATATATATATATATATAAAAACTTTTCTTCTCACCATCCAGAGAATAAAGTTGTTACCAACAGATTAAGGATTCAAATAGTTGGGGGTGATGTGCAGCAACATTAGCTGCCAACAATGAGTAGTAACTAGCATGTAAAGACCATCAGGCCATCATTGTCCTGCTTTGTCATGTTATCTTTTTAACATGCCATGTGCTGATGACTTTTTTTTTTTTTTTTAAGTAAGAGCATCATTTAGTTTCATATTTCAGGTTGAACAGACTCACAGCAAAATCTTACAATTACCTTCAGTTTAAAATGATTTTATTAGGCATGTTCAGGAGGTGGATGTCAGCAGTAACTTATATTTATACATATTTTCTTCAGTGAGATGCTGCTCAGCCTCATGCTGCATCAACAATGAAGATGACTTTCCATCAGTGTACGTGCGGATTGGCTCATATACTAAAAATAAAAATAATTATCTGTGCAGATACCTGTATCAACGTGTCCTTACCAAATATAACATCAGCACAGTGTCACAAAAAAAAAAAAAAAAAAAGAAAGACATACAAATGTATCCAAACAGAATCAAAAGGACCATATTTAATTAAACTGAATTTTGATGCAAGCAATAAATAGACACGAGGACAGTAGTCACATTAGCAACGAGTCGAGAGGGAGTCAAAATGGTTTGGAAAAGTTTTGGAATGAAGCTGTAATTAATCGTAGTCAAAATGGGATAAAAAAAAAAAAAAGTAAAACACTGACAGTTCATCTGTGGGCTGAAGCTAAAACCAGATCACGAGTCTGAAAAGAAAGCTCTGTGTGCATTGGGAAACTGCTGAGAGTTGAAATCCGGGTCTTCTCTCACGCGCTTCTTGAGATCCGATTTAACCTGAAAAGAGGGGGGAAAACAAATCTTCACCATGGAGACCAGGATGACAGAGTGGCTGCAGGAACAGTCATGAGCACCAAGAACATGACCTGATTTTAAAGCTAGAACGCAAAACCCAGTAAGTTGAGACATTACATCAAAAAAGACACTGCTTCACATCCCACTTTAGTTATGCAGAAAAGTTAAATTAAGTAAACTTATTTTTATATGGCTCATTAATTAAAGTTAGTCCAGAACTATAGTAAAACAACATTTTAGTTGTGAAAATAATAATAATAATTATTAAGCAGTAGTAGTATGAAAAATGTCTTCAAAATGGACCTTTACTCTGGGTGTGTGGAGGGCACAGGCCCCCACAATATCCTTTTTCCATCTGGATTCACCCGATTTGCAGTCTCTCAGCAGGAACAATCAAGAATTTGTGTATTTAAGTAGAAAGCGCGACCTGACAGAGGCAAGGTTTTATCAGCACATTTACGTCATGCCGTCCTCAGGAAGAGATTTTAGGAGCATTTTGGGGAAAACAAAAAACTTTAGTTTTTGTTGTTTATGTGTCGCAGGTCTCCAGTTGTGTTTTTAGTTTAACCACAACGAGGACACTCACAAAGACACTCAGAGCAGACTTTAAAAGAAAAGTTTAAAAATATGTAAAACTCTGCTCTTTCCTCACTGTGTGCTGAGAGACATCTACACTCAAACACACCAACCACCCCTCCCCTTCCTCCTGCAGACAGGACATGACTTGCTGCCAGGAGACAAAACAAAAACAAAACAGAGACATTCTTCTAAAAATCGATTTTTGAATGTGGCAAATTTTATATCTTGCGTTTAGCCTTGATTCTGTGTCAGGACGGCATCAGGGTGAAGCGTGCCTTTTGGCAGCCCAACTGATGGAAATCTGTCGTAGCGACGGAGAACTTTAATCCCTGACAAACACACACAAACACACACACTTTTAAGTGACTGCGGACAGAAAAAGGCACAGCAGCCTTTTCATTGTTTTTACTTTAATGAAAAAGCTTTTCCATTCATTTTACTAGGCTGGAAATTACACTGTCTGCATATTCTGTTGTATGTTTTTGTTTTCAAGAAAAGACGATTAAATATTGAAATAGAAATGACAAGTTTTTTAAAATTTAAGTTGGGTCAATTTGCTGTTCTATTAACTGAACTGTATGTAAAAAGTTGTACAAAGTGAAGTAGGTGCAGCCCTAACTACACTCAACAAAAATATAAATGCAACACTTTTGGTTTTGCTCCCATTTTGTATGATATGAACTCAAAGATCTAAAACTTTTTCCACATACACAATATCACCATTTCCCTCAAATATTGTTCACAAACCAGTCTAAATCTGTGATAGTGAGCACTTCTTTGCTGAGATAATCCATCCCACCTCACAGGTGTGCCATATCAAGATGCTGATTAGACACCATGATTAGTGCACAGGTGTGCCTTAGACTGTTCACAATAAAGGCCACTCTGAAAGGTGCAGTTTTATCACAGCACAATGCCACAGATGTCGCAAGATTTGAGGGAGCGTGAAATTGGCATGCTGACAGCAGGAATGTCAACCAGAGCTGTTGCTCGTGTATTGAATGTTCATTTCTCTACCATAAGCCGTCTCCAAAGGCGTTTCAGAGAATTTGGCAGTACATCCAACCAGCCTCACAACCGCAGACCACGTGTAACCACACCAGCCCAGGACCTCCACATCCAGCATGTTCACCTCCAAGATCGTCTGAGACCAGTCACTCGGACAGCTGCTGAAACAATCGATTTGCATAACCAAAGAATTTCTGCACAAACTGTCAGAAACCGTCTCAGGGAAGCTCATCTGCATGCTCGTCGTCCTCATCGGGGGCTCGACCTGACTCCAGTTCGTCGTTGTAACCGACCTGAGTGGGTAAATGCTCACATTCGCTGGCATTTGGCACGTTGGAGAGGTGTTCTCTTCACGGATGAATCCCGGTTCACACTGTCCAGGGCAGATGGCAGACAGCGTGTGTGGCATTGTGTGGGTGAGTGGTTTTCTGATGTCAATGTTGTGGATCGAGCGGCCCATGGTGGCGGTGGGGTTATGGTATGGGCAGGCGTCTGTTATGGACGAAGAACAGGTGCATTTTATTGATGGCATTTTGAATGCACAGAGATACCGTGACGAGATCCTGAGGCCCATTGTTGTGCCATACATCCAAGAACATCACCTCATGTTGCAGCAGGATAATGCATGGCCCCATGTTGCAAGGATCTGTACACAATTCTTGGAAGCTGAAAATGTTCCAGATCTTGCATGGCCGGCATACTCACCGGACATGTCACCCATTGAGCATGTTTGGGATGCTCTGGACTGGCGTATACGACAGCGTGTACCAGTTCCTGCCAATATCCAGCAACTTTGCACAGCCATTGAAGAGGAGTGGACCAACATTCCGCAGGCCACAACTGACAACCTGATCAACTCTATGCGAAGGAGATGTGTTGCACTGCATGAGGCAAATGGCGGTCACACCAGATACTGACTGGTATCCCCCCCAATAAAACAAAACTGCACCTTTCAGAGTGGCCTTTTATTGTGGGCAGTCTAAGGCACACCTGTGCACTAATCATGGTGTCTAATCAGCATCTTGGTATGGCACACCTGTGAGGTGGGATGGATTATCTCAGCAAAGGAGAAGTGCTCACTATCACAGATTTAGACTGGTTTGTGAACAATATTTGAGGGAAATGGTGATATTGTGTATGTGGAAAAAGTTTTAGATCTTTGAGTTCATCTCATACAAAATGGGAGCAAAACCAAAAGTGTTGCGTTTATATTTTTGTTGAGTGTACAAGCACATATGGATACTGCCACCCAAATACTTATGGACCTGATTGTAGGGCCACAAACACCCAGAACAAAAACAAAAAAACTACGTAATATAAATTTGTGACGACTGCACAATCCTGTATTTTATTTATTTGAGCCAGGTTACCTGTTCTGCATAAGCTTCCTTCAGCTCGTGCGTGTCCAGCTCCTCCTGGATGTGCTCGGCGCCCGTGATGGGCTTCACTTCTACCGTCCGGGCTGCTTGACTCACTGCATCAGAGAGCGACAAGAGGCTTCCTCCACCCTGTCCAGTCTAAAAAATGGTTTCAAGATAAGAAGGGTTGCAAGGACAGACGGTGAGTGAACTGAACTGCAGCTGGTCTGATTACCTTCCGGCGCTTAGCTGGCATGCCGTGTAAATAGGCATCAGACAGCGGTGGCTGAGCTTTCATCTTCCTCTGAGTGAGCAGATCACATCTGATGATGGGCACCCACTCCTTCCACACAAACAGGAGAGAAGAATGAGTGACCAGAATGACACCGTGTGAAGTACAAACATGAGAGAAGATATTTGTTGATGGCTACATTTAGTGACCAGAGCCAAACTGCATCTGCTCTGCATGTCACGAAGTACTCAAAGTAACCATACCTCTTGGTGGCGCTACCTTTGCTCAGCTAAATCTCAGTATCAGTAGGGGGTTAGGTTTAAGCTATCATAGCTCCTCCTACTCATCAAAATCCAGGAAACTGTGCAGATTATACATAATTAATGTCTTAGTAGCATCAAGGGATGTACAGTGGAGTAAATGCTCCTCATACTACATTTTTCTGGATGCTGTACTATTGTAAAGATCCATAATGAATTTATTTCAAGGGGAAAATCCTGACAGATCTGACCACGAAATCTGTCATTCTTTTTCCAGGTGACTGAGGAATTTTGTGAGCTACCTGAAAGAAAGATATAAGTTACAACACTATGGGAAGGGTTGTTATTGGTTCTCATGCTGTGGGTGAGGTAGTCCTGTGCTCACATCTGTACTGCACACAGCTGCCCTTAGTTTAATGCTAAAAGCTACGTAAACAACTAGAACTCCATAAATGTTGTTAGCCTGCTTCTGTCCTATCATTTTTCATAATGTTATTGCTATACTTCTACATGCACATTTATTATGATCTGTAATAAACAAGTAGGTGATCAGGTGGCAAAAGCGGTCACTCTACTATAAAACCAGCATCTTTGTGAACAGCGATGCCATCTGTAAGCCTAAATTAATATTCTGTCACCAAACTGAAGACTGATACAAAAAATAATTCACCTTACTTAATCTGTTACCAATGTTGACAAGGATGGAAACACACTGCACTCAAACTGAGCTTCAAAACACAAAATGTCTATTCTGATAGTGCTGAATCACAGTGATATGGAGATGTGATGTCACACTTTGGTACATTATTAGGGCAGCAACAGATGTTGCTTTTGGATGGACTGGCTGGTTTTCAAGGTCTGTTTCTGCAGTCTGGAAAAACATCTGTGTAGATGCTTATTCATCTAACGTTCAAGAAACTCGTATCGATTACAGTATGTTGCATTTCAGTGAGGTGAGCTGTAATGTGCTCCTCACTCTGTGTGGTACAATGTGGAACAGTGGAATACCCAGTTGTTCATATGTGACTGAGCCCTTAAATTCCTCAGCAGGATAAGGACTTTGGCTACCAATATATAGACTGGGGTTCAATTCTCTGTCACACTACCTGTCAGTGTCCTTGAGCAAGACACTTCACCTGTATTGTCCCAGTCCACCCAGCTGTAATAGGGCACCAGACCTGGAAGGGGAAGCAACCTGTGATGGACCGGTGTCCCTTCGTACACTCTCATCTGCTTCACACTGCAGTGTCTTGGGGCAAGCACCGGCACCAACGGGCTTCAGCGCCTGTACAGGACTTGCTTCTTCTTCCTTAAAAATTCAACAAATACTCACTAAGTGCTGCAGTTCCTAACCTGTTTCACTAATTTGGATGCAGTCACCCTGAAATTAAAGCAGCCAGTCTGCACTGCAAGCTCATAACAGCTCATAACCCTTACTCAGTATTAATTTTAATACCAAACTGTTGTAAATGTTCAATGGAACCCAACTGCATGTAGACTATGGTGTTCACTGTTGATCAGTTTGAGAACTAGGTAGGGATTCTTCTTATTCTCAGTAACGCACTGGACAACACCAGACAATCTCAAGATAATTTACAATCGGTATACTTTAACTCAATGTGATTGAGATCTTGCTAAAAATAAAGGGGGGGGGGGGGGGGTATTTCCTTCAAGACCACCCATGCTCATTCTCTATGTAAGGTGGAGCTGTATCAAGAAGGGCATCTGGTGTAATACCTGTACCAAAGAAACATGCAGATCCATATTAGATCTGCTGTGGAGACCCAGAGTGAAAAGGGAGAAGTTGAAGGAACCGACCATGGGATCAGTGTGCCAGGGAACATGGGGATTTAACTACTAATCACTTCTGAATTTCATAACTATTACTGTATTTTTTTTTTTTTTTTTAAGTATAAGTCACAGGTTTTTTTTTGTTTTTTTACTAGTCTGTGAGGTCCTGCAACTTGTACTTGGGTGTGACATATATGGGGGGAGATTACACTTTACAGAATTTATACAGGACCAGGAATGAAAGTACTAAACAAAATATATAAAAGAATAAATGCCAATAATAAAAAGTACACTACAACAATGCACAAAAATCTAAATTTAAGATTTAGACAATACAAAAAAGTCAGGACTTCTACTCCAGTATGACTTACATTAAAAAAAAAAAAATTAATCTATCTGGGAAATTAGGGGAATTGCAGTTGTGGTGAAATTTCAACTGACAGTGAAAACACTGAATTATACAAGACCCACTGTTAGAGCACAGTATGTTAGACTGATTATGCATCTGTCAAATAACTTATAAGTTCATTATACCAGAATCTGCACAACCAGTGATTCTGTGTATCACAGTGAGGCATAGTTGCTTTTTTTTTTTTTACATATTTTTTATTTTTTGGAGGAAGTGTAATTGACTACTGAAGCTTACAAAAGGACAATAAAAAGATATGTTTTGGTGCTAAAATGTACCGCTACAAAACTGTGGATAAATTACATAGAAATGTTCAATAAAGAAAACTGTGGGGGATCTTACAGGGGGAACAGCAGCTGCCCAGGTTTCTGATTCTCCAGCAGACTGACTTCCTCCCTCAGCTCCTGCTGCTGCCATGACGCCACCTAATGGTGCAGCTCCCCCAGAAGTTCCCAAGTCCCCCGGCAGCACCCGCACATCTCTGGATGGCGCCCTAATCTCCTGTGTCACAGACATGGCCTCCTCTGCTGTAGTGGCTGCAGCTGGTGAGAGGGTGTCCTCCTCAGTCTTTGGACGGGGAGAATGGCAAAATGAGGGCACTTGACAGCAAAGCAAAATACCTGAGGCCCAAGTAGCTTAAAAACACAGTTACATCATACTTACCGCTGCACTCTGTGCCTGTTCAGACTCTTGTGTGCCCAATGCAAAAGACTGATCTCTCTGTGAAACAATGTCATTCAATATTTATTAGCCATTTCAGACGTGCTGTCCAGGTAACCGGAGATGAAACATTCAGCATGTATTGTTTGCATGCAAGTCATACGCATATGCATTCTGCACTGCAAAAAAACAAAAACACAAAACAAACAAACAAAAAAAAAAACACTAACATTTAAATATTGTTCATACCAATACAGGGCTGTGAAATGAAAATTGTAAAATCCAAGGAAAATTTGCAGGGGGTCTGGGGGGCGCAGCTCCCCAGGAGCCAGGGGTCTAGGGCCTTGTGGGGCCCCAGAAACCAAATTAAATTTTCATCTACTGATACATTTTTAACATCTGCTGGAAGAACAAATCTCAAAATTAGTGCATATTTAAATGATCCTAGATTCAACCTTTCATTTGTACCGTCAATGATCATGTTGAAATAACAGAATATGACATGGAAGTAGGACCTGGAATGATTTAATTGGAAACCAAATTACGCATTAACCTCAGAACAATTAAACTACACGAAAATCATGAAGACTAAAAAGACTGTTAAACCATGTCAAAAACCACAGCTAAAGATTGTATAATATTTTAAAAATCAGGGTAAAATATCAATAACATACCTTATAATAAAAAAGCCACATATTCTTGTGTAAATCCACTCAAAGCCACAGTCTTTTTTCCCATGAAAAAAGTCAACATTAATAAAAACTAATTTATATTGTTGTGTAAATTCATGTAGCCTAAATTCATTCAAAGCCACAATGTCTTTTTTTTTCAATGAAAGAAAGTCTAGATTAATGAAAGAAAAAAAGGCACATAATCTTTTCTGAAATTCTGTTTGAACAGCACAGTGTTTATTTTCCAGAGAGAAAAAATTCTTACCAGTTCGCTTTTCCCGTTCATCTTTCAGGTGTGTTCATGAAGCCAGCAACAATTCCACGGATTCTTGTCCTTATCACACTTTTTCAAACCGTCTTTCTCGCCATCTTCACTCTGTCTGATGTCACTCTGTGACACAGACATGCTGCAAAATTCTTCTTTTAAAAACTTGAAAGTTCTAAAAGTTTGCGATGTCCACATGCTACGTTTAGCTAGGCTTCGCACAGGAGCCACACAGTGCCACCGCAACAATCAACCAGTCCCGCTTTACGACAACTGTCGCAACAGCCAGGCTTTGAGTGGCATTTTTCCCTCCGCGAATCTCCGCGGATCCGAGGAAACTGATTTGTATCTGTAACACACAGATCAGTGTCCGCGGACTTATAAAACTTGCATGATGTCGTAAACAAAAGAACACTTTGCGATAAGCATTTTAAAAACTCAGTAACGATCACGATTCAAGAGTACAACACTAACCCCCCCCGCCCATGATGAAATCTGCAGAATCCCGCAGATCCGCGGAGTTTTCACAGCCCTGCAATAAAATTGGCCATTATAATGCATTTTGGAAATAATTGTAAATGTGTCATATCATTAGGGAAGCAACAGCTGGAAACTAAATTAAAGTTTAATGGTGCTTTGTTGTTACAGAAACTTCATATAGGTAGGAACATTTCCATGCTTACTGCCAGTGTATGTGCATTTGCATTCTGCTCAGCAACCATATGACTTAAATACAATGTAAAGGAAAACTGCAAAACCTTTTACCTGTAAGGGAACTATGTAGTTTTGAATTTGCTCTTGTGTGACAGGGATGTGCTCCAGAATGACCTGCAGCCTCATCGTCATCATGCTTGTCATCCAGTTGACCAAGCTGGGGCTGATGTCACTGGACATTCGCCGCTGGAATCATAAACACAACACATATAAATTTCTCCTGCTTGTCTTAGCTTTTATCCTGACACCTCATCTCTTATGTGACCTCTGTAAACTATGATGTACAATCAGTGCACCCCCCACCCCAACAAAAAAACAAAACCAGAACAATGCAACGATTTTGTTGTTCTTGGACGTGAATACGTAAAAATGTATCACCACAACTGTACACTTTCAAATGGACTTACAGCTGCAAACATGCAATTTGTTTTGTACACAACTGAATTACTTGATATTCGGTAAGATTTAAAAATTTGAATATTACGTGATCTGAAATTAGTAACACTTGACCAGAGTGTGTAGAATAACTACAGGCATTCAAGATACAAATAAAATAATAGCAAGATAAAGGACCAAAGCAAAGGTACAGTGCATTCAGAAAGTATTCACAGCGCTTCACTTTGTCCACATTTTTTTCTCTCAAAATTCTATAGGCAATACCCCATAATGACTATGAAAATTTTTTTTTTTGTTTTAGAGATATTTACAAATATATATGTATAAAAACACCACTGTAAAAAGTATTCACAGCCTTTGCCATGAAGCTCAAAATTGAGCTCAGGTGCATCCTGTTTCCAATTATCATAATTGACATGTTTTAATTGGAGTCCACCTGGGGTAAATTCAGTTGATTGGACATGATTTGGAACGTCACAGCTGTCTACACATAAGGTCCCACAGTTGACGGTGCATGTCAGAGCACAAACCAAGCATGAAGTCAAAGGAATTGTCTGTAGACCTCCAAGACAGGATCGTCTAGGCACAAATCTGGGGAGGGTACAGAAACATTTCTGCTGCTTTGAAGGTCCCTCTGTGGAGAGAGGAGAACCTTCCAGAAGGACAAAAATCTCTGCAGCAATCCACCAATCAAGCCTGTATGGCAGAGTGGCCAGAGGGAAGCCACTCCTTCGCAAAAGGCACCTGAAGGACTCTCAGACCACAAGAAACAAAATTCTCTGGTCTGATAGGACAAAGATTGAACTCTTTGGCCTGAATGCTAGGCATCATGTTTGTAAGAAACCAGACACCATCCCTACATTGAAGCATGGTGCTGGCAGCATCATGTTGTGCAGATGTTTTTCAGCAGCAGGAACTCAGAGACTAGTCAAGATTGAGGGAAAGATTAATGCAGCAATGTACAGAGACATCCTGGATGAAAACCTGCTCCAGAGCGCTCGACCTCAGACAGGATCGATGGTTCACCCTTCAGCAGGACAATGATCCTAAGCACACAGCAAAGATATCAAAGGAGAGGCTTCAGGACAACTCTGTGAATGTCCTTGAGTGGCCCAGCCAGAGCCCGGGCCTAAATCTGATTGAACATATCTGGAGAGATCTGAAAATGGCTGTGCACCGATACTCCCCATCTAACCTGATGGAGCTTGAGAGGTGCTGCAAGAGAAATGGACAAAACTGCACAAAGACAGGTGCACCAAGCTTGTGAATTCAATTCAATTTCAATTTTTCAATTTGTGGTATCATATTCAAAAAGGCTGTAATTGCTGCCAAAGGTGCATCAACAAAGAATAGAGCAAAGGATGTGAATACTTATGTATATGCGATTTCTTAGTTTTTATATTTAATAAATTTGCAAAACAAAAAAAAACAAAACTTTTTTCATGTTGTCATTATGGGGTGTTGTGAGTAGAATTCTGAGGGAAAAAAATGAATTTACTCCATTTTGGAATAAGGCTGTAATATAAAATGTGGAAAAGGTGAAGTGCTGTGTATACTTTCCACTGGCACCGTATACTGACTGAATTACCAGTTGTTTCCCCTATCTAAAAATGGCCATACAATACACAACAATGCAATACAAATCCACATTACTGCTCGATCATAGGGAAATGTACCAAGCATTGCAGAGTAACTATTAGGATTCTGCATGTTCACGAGATGAGAAAAGTAGAAGTTGAAATGTTCAAAAACACTGCGATATGACCGACTTGAGGATAATAATCAGATGTTCACATCAAGGGCAAGGAATTAGTCATTAATGTATGTCCATCTGTATTAAGTTGCAAACACTAAAAGTCTTCTTTTGTGCAGCCTCTTTAGTTTACCACACCACGTTTTTGAGCCCCCAACTGTCCCCAGTAAACAATTTCTGCAGCTGGTTCTGAAGTCCATGGATCAACTATTTTGTTCTGGCTTTTGAACCAATCATTTTCCACGGTTTATATGGAATCCACATTGTTACCCAGAAAAAAAATGTTACTTCACCAGAGCTTACTTGTTCTGTCAATAAAAAAATGTTTTTTCTCAAATACCATTGTTGGATTCTTTTGTATTGACCATGCACCTTCTGACTGTGGCTGTAACTGACGGCTTATGTGGGATCCTGTCATTGACGCTTAAGTGTTCTTTCTTTTTGAGGCGGTTACAAAATACTTACTGTGTCACCACTGGATGTATGAACCAAATTTCTGTGATACTTCAAGTGTCTGTTTTGGTTCCTACTTGTAAACATGCCACCCATCAAATAGGGAATGTGGCATTTGTTGCATATTTGGACAGAGCACGAGAGGAGGGAAACATACAAGACATACAAGACTCAGAACTGCAACTAACAGAATGTGCACTGCAGAGCAATACTGACTATGCTGCATATCCTATTTGCACATGATGGTCATAAACACTGGAATTTCAATGTCATACTTTGTTTTTGTTGTTGTTTTTTTTCTTGTTTTACTGGTCCTGAAACTTATATTAGGAAGTGACTTATGACAAAATAAGAAAACTGCAGTATTATCCGTGGCCAGAATACAGCACTGTCTACATGCATGACAAGCTACTCTTGTAGGTACTGTGACTCAATTTCAAACAAAATTTGGTAGTAGTAATGCACCATTAAGCTGGAGGCCAACTACAATAAAACAAGAAGCTCTGAATGAGAAGGATGTGCTGTCTCTTACAGAATGAGTGAAATTAATAAATAATGCTCGCAAACTGAAAGACCAAGCTCTTGAAAAACCTTCATACAGTAGTGTTCAGAATAACAGTAGTGCTACGTGACTAAAAAGATTAATCCAGGTTGAGTATATTTCTTATTGTTACATGGGAAACAAGGTACCAGTAGATTCTCTCAAATCCAACAAGACCAAGCATTCATGATATGCACACTCTTAAGGCTATGAAATTGGGCTATTAGTAAAAAAAGTAGAAAAGGGAGTGTTCACAATAATAGTAGTGTGAAATTTAGTCAGTGAGTTCGTCAATTTTGTGGAACAAACAGGTGTGAATTAGGTGTCCCCTATTTAAGGATGAAGCCAGCACCTGTTGAACATGCTTTGCTCTTTGAAAGCCTGAGGAAAATGGGATGTTCAAGACTTTGTTCAGAAGAACAGCATAGTTTGACTAAAAAGTTGATTGGAAAGAGGAAAACTCCCCTGCAAGAATCCCCCCCAAAGTCCCTCTGTTAAATAAAAGACATGTGCAGAAGAGGTTACAATTTGCCAAAGAACACATCTATTGGCCTAAAGAGAAATGGAGGAATATTTTGTGGACTGACGAGAGTAAAATTTTTCTTTGTGGGTGTTTCAACAAGACAATGACCCCAAGCACAAAAGTAAACGAGCAAAATCTTGGTTCCAAACCAACAAAATTAATGCCTCGCAGATGTGAAGAAATCATGAAAAACTGTGGTTATACAACTAAATACTAGTTTAGTGATTCACGATTGCTAAAAAAAAGCAGTTTCAACATAATAGTTTTGAGTTTGTAGCGTCAACAGCAGATGCTACTATTATTGTGAACACCCCCTTTTCTACTTTTTTTTTTTTTTACTAATAGCCCAATTTCATAGCCTTAAGAGTGTGCATATCATGAATGCTTGGTCTTGTTGGATTTGTGAGAATCTACTGAATCTACTGGTACCTTGTTTCCCATGTAACAATAAGAAATATACTCAAAACCTGGATTAATCTTTTTAGTCACATAGCACTACTATTATTCTGAACACTACTGTATTCTCTTTAATTAAGAGAAAGAATAACCAAAACCTTTCATACCACTTGGCATTCTACTCATTTGGAGTTTGTGGGACAGCAACAACAGCAACAAGGTACCACAGCAAGGCTCAGGCCAGGTATAATGTTTTAAAATGCACAGGCGCTTTAATTTACATTATTTTACATTTAGTCAAGTAAATGTGCACACATTTACACATTCTTTGTGCATTGTATAATTATCTTTAGCTTTATGGTAACATGAAGTTTCCAAAAATAATGTACCATTCATTGTGCATCTTGTTGCATGAAGCAGTAGCATCATGTTTAAAAAAAATAAGTGTTATCTACAGACTGATGCGACAATGTTTTTCTCCTTTTCATGGCGCATTTTTGGACAGATGCGACTACTACTTCATTATGACAAATAATCCAGAAACTACAGTCCTCTCCCATGTACAAAGCCCACTTGACTTCTAAAAACAGTCTGTGTAATGCGGATGTTTCCATTGCTGAAATCCTGAATGGGAGCTGGGGAAAGCCTTGTCTGTTAATGCTGCCTCATGCACGCATCTCTCTGAGCAAACGCAATGTATTCACAGGGCAGACTACAGTACAGGCAAACAACATTTTTAGGCTGTTGTTCTGCAGTTCTGCAATATGCTCCTGTATCAAGCTGAAAGACTTATGACAGTAGTGCACTACATCATCATATATTGTATGGCCAGTTAACACATACATTCAAAAGTGCTTTACAATATTTCCTCACATTCAGACACCCGCACCAATGTAGTTTTGTTGCTATACAACGGGTATTCAACTAATTAACGTCACTTTGAGCAGATGAAATTAGTTAATCCGTGAAATCACCTGGTGGAGTGGGTGGTTGCAAAGAAAACCTGCACCCTCTCGTCCCTTTCTGGAATGAATTGCATACCCGTTATACAAGGTGCTCTGGGGCACACAGGGAGAAACCTGAGGGTTTGGCACATTTCTGAAAGGCACACAAAAGGCTTAAAGGCTGTTCCTTTCCTTCTCCTTCCCCACCTCTGTCTGTTCACAGAATTGAACCTTTGCCCCAGTGATCACAATCCTGCTTCTCTAACTGTGAGGTCATCACAAGTCAAAGTTAATCAAACTGGTGGATATGTGGGTGTGCGCAAAACATGTGTCAGGTTTGTCGTGCTTGAGGTACATGGATTGTAATCCTGACATAAATCAGACACTTTCTACTGACTATCCGGTGGTTGATGACAGCAGTGAGAGCTCTCTGGTCTCCTCGCAGGCAGTGCAGGTTGAGGGCAAGACACTCAAACAGCGCACGGTCACACATCTGGAGCAAGCGGGGCCCAAATGTTTCATCTAGATTTGGTCAAATCAAATTTAAATTAGAAAAAAAAAAATCAAATAAAGCAAAGGTATCAAGACTGCAATGAAAACCAAATTAAATTTGCTGTATTTATTTAAAGATGCTTACCAGTGCAGCGCAGAATGTGTGTGGCAATACGCGTCAGCTGCTGTCTGAAGAAAGACATGTTGGTTTGTGTTACGTCAATGTCCTCCAAAACTGTGACTGATGATTCTCTCTGTGGGTGTTAGGTAAAGAGATGTTATAATATAGCCTTATATCCACATACTTGAAAATTGACAAAGTTTTGGTTATCTTAGTCCCACATTAATATTCAAATCATTTGAACAATTCAGCAGATCTGTCGGATGGAGCACCAGCTCTAACACTCAGGAACACTCCTACACTTACATACAGCTGTGAAGCTACTTTGCTTCTTGATCTGGTTTAATTTATTAATGGTGACAAGTGTTAGCACATCTCTATTCTCTCTACTTAAGAAGAAAAAGAAAAGAAAAAAAAAAACAGAACTTTGTTCCACTATGGACACTCTGGAATACTGGAGAAACAGACACAAATGACTTACAAAGCTCTCAGTGATGTACTCCTCTAGTTCATTAACAATACTGTCAGCAGCAGCCTGGAGGATGGGGAGAAGAGCACGTATGAGAAAGTGGTACATATACAGAGAAAAATACAACACTGTTTTAGCAAATGAAACGTACACAATGCATATTCTGATACACTTATACGTGGTAATTTTGTGATTTAAGTGATGACTTTTTGTTTCCCCATCAATGTTCCTTAAAATCCTCTACAGAAAGTGACAATTTCCCATTATAGTTTCTGCACAACTAACAGCACAATTCTACTGCCTACACTATTCAATGTGTTTGTATAAAAAAAAAAAAAAAAAAAAAAAAAAGACTGTCAACTGTGTTATTGACTAATTCTCACAAAAGTGATGAATGTTGGTGAATATTTAAAACAGAGCTGGTTAAAAGAAATCCTGTTATTTAAACAGATAATGTAAGAAGCTGGTTAACATTTTCTGCTGTTAGTTACATTGCACATGTCCTGTAATCTTTGACGCAACATTATGTAGGTATGCATTTATTATGTTTGTTGGGACAATTATTATATAATATATAATATTATATATACATATTTAAAAACCCATTACTCAACATTAACGCCACTAAAATAAATCATAGACATATTAACACCATCTTAAAGGACATGTCACATGTGTTTTAACATCCCAGTTAGCAACACAACATCAAAGTACTCATGACTGCAAATCTCCCTGCGCACATAATTAGTGGTTTCATGTTTTTTATTCCTCTGCCGAAGCAAGGAAACAGATGCATTTCCGGAAAACATCTCACTCTGCAATTCTCTGCATGTGACGTAGTTAAGAGCAAAACAAACATCCCAGGCAGAGACAGACGGAGCAAAATGAATGAGGTTATAACCAATAACGAAGCTTCAGACCTTTTCTTTGAAAGCAGCGGCTCGGATTTACAGAGGAGACGACACACTTCACCCCAAAACTAAGTTTGTCAGTCTGTCAAATTTTGGAACTTTGTGTCGTGATGCTGCTGTTTGTGTCACAGCTACTGGTTTACTGCTGCGGACATGCCTGGACACGCAGATATATGTCTCTTATTGGAAAAACTCAGAAGACACTATTTTCAGGCGCTAATGGACTATCTAATGTGCCATGATCCTGACAGAAGTGGAGTTGAAGGCAGAGCTGCAATCAGACATTATGCGCGTGCGCGATCAGAACCAGAGAGCGAGTGGACCTGGACATTATTCTCTGGCTGAGTGGAACTTGAAAATGATCTATGGCTGTGAGGACGAGTGGAACATTCCATGGCTGGCAATCACAAATGCGATCGCGTGTGTGATTTTTCATCTTTTGCTTTGTGTTCTTTTCAATGGAGCTTTCAATTAAAGTTTTTTTTTTTTTTACTTTGAGAACATCTGTGTGTGTGTGCATGCAGAGCAGCTGTTTTAACCCCCAATTTAGACAGACTTCTGTCTGAATTTGAACAATATTTAATCAGTTTTAAGCTTGTAGACTATCAAATGTCATAAAACTGCCAATCTCTTTAAGGAAATTTTTAAAAGAGAATTAATATTGAATAATCCCTTAATAATAAAAAAAAAAACTGATATGCATGTCAGCTGTTTATTGCCGCTTCATGGACATAGAATGTCTCCATGATGACACATATATATTTATTACATTTTTCACAGTTATATACAACACTTATTAGCATTTTTAACAGGCTGCGTTCATGACTAATTGCTGCAGGTGCACAAAACCTTCTCACAGCTGCTGCTTTTACCGTGACTGCATCAAAATGAACAGTTATCACTTAAAAACGAGTCATCATAACATCACACTTGTGTAAACTCTGGAATTAATCTGTGCCTCAGCTCATTGAAGCGCACGCTGGGACGCTTCTAGGAACTACGTCACCTGTCGGAAACATATGAGTACTTTGTTTTCGGAAGTCTCCGCAGCTGTTTGCTGCGAATGTCGTATACTTTGAAACCGGTCACGGCAGTGCAGAAAGTAATCCTGGTGGATCATCGGATGGTCACTAACAGCCTAAATCTAAATTGTTATGATTTCAGTGCGACACGTCCTTTAAAAAAGAAAAGCTAGTGTGTAGGACTTGGTGTCATTTAGTGGTAACATTGATGACTGCGTCATCATTTTGTTTCCACTTCACGTTTTTGCTTTTTTGGTCATGCTCACTTGCGCCATCTTGTGATAGCAATATGTGTGATCTACCATTTCATAAAAACGGGGGTTCTCAAACTTCTTAGCTTGTATGAGCATAGACCATGCATATACTGACAACACTTCTTTTCATCAAACCTCAGAGTGGTGCTAATTGTGAAAGGTGGTAGTAAGTACATCCCTTTTGGGCTACTGTATCAATGTAGTGGTACCATGGTGGCCTCTGTGAGAGGGTTCACTCCCACTTAGATATTAAGGGCTCATTTTAAGCTCATGAAGAGGCATCAAAGATGATTATAAATATGGTTTTCCATTTCGTAACAAACACCTCTAAATCCTGTACACTGGCACCTAAGTGGCTCTACTCTACTCGTTTCTACTCTCCTATTTTACTCTTCCTTTTTAGATATACCTTTGTATACTGGCATAGTTCCACCTTAGAATTGGAATACAATATATAAGATATACCTTACTGAATTTTCACTGCAGCTTTAAACAAAAAGACTTAAGAATTTAAGGATCGCTATTTACTTGAAAGTGAATTTCATTAAAGCTTTTGTTTTTATCTTTAAAATCATCAAACGTGGTACTGACAGCAATGTTCTGATCAGTGGGCTCCCTGCCACCGAGGTAGTTCTGGTTGAAGAACTGGGTTAGTTGTGGTTGAATGCGGCTCAAAGGTTGATGCTGGCCATGTAGCAGCACCACCAGGTCTGACATAGTAAATGTCTGGCAGACCAACATCAGCAACTCTCCAAAAAATCCTGATGCACAATTAAAACACAAAAAGAAATGCAGTTACTTTAGGAATTAAAGAGGTTTATACTACAGTGAACATATGTTCTGAAACAAAGCATGACTGACAGACATCACAATTCCAGCTGGATGCTATGCACTTAAAGCACGTGCATGCTTGTGAATTATTAAGGTTATTTCTTATTTTGTTGTCGGTCATGTGTCATGTTTCTGAGATGATTGACAAAAGTTCTTCATATTCACCGGTGGGATCCTCAGAGCTGATGAAGATGTTGGTTGCTTGAGAAAGCCTCTGCATGAACTGGGCGATGCTCTCCGTGTCGTTCTGGGTCTGGCCCAGTGAGCCCATCATGGTGCTTAGGACTCCACGCACGATCCCTGTGAACAGTTCTGGGTTAAAGGCTTCCGTTGTTGTGGCAGTGGGGTTCGGGCCTGCAGGGGGTGTGGAGGAGGTACCAGGAGGAGGTGGGGGTGAAGAGAACACAGGCTGGGATGCCTGGAAAGAAGGTGAATATGGGTAATGAGCATCTGTAATAATTTTTCTCCATTCATAACAGACACAAAATACCTGATTATACAAATCATCAAACAAATGCATGTACAACATGTGGACCTGTTGTATGAAGTCAGTCACTCCCTGAATGAAGTCAGGGACACCAGATGTGGTCACAGTGATGGAAGGGGCTCCTACAGAACCTGCACCAGCCATACCCCCTAATCCCAGAATAGAACTCAGGAGCTGGCTGAAGTCTGGCTGATTGACCTCTTGCGGCTGTGGCTCACTGTTGGGGCTGGTCTGAGGATGACTCAGTGGATTTGTGGTGTTTGCTGCAGGAGCTGGTGTTGGGCCAGTAGAGGAGAAAGTAAAAGGGGTGGAAGAAGAGGTTGTATAAGAAGAGGACACAGATGTGGAGGAAGAGGAGGATGATGATGATGAAGAGGATGTGACAGTTGGCCCAGCTGTGGAAAACAGAAGGACAAGTAAAACTCCTGGAATCCTCAAATCATGTACATTATATGCTTGAATTTAACAACTAGAAGTCACCCATTTGTCCTGGGAGCAAAAGCTGACCAACCAGTCCACTAATGATCTGATTGAGGGCGGCAGCATTGAAAGCCTAGAAAGTAATGATTCTGAATTAGCTTCACATGTGGCTCATGGTGAGGATCAGTCTCAGAAAACATTATTGTCATTCCAACAAATGGTTTTCCACACCTGTCCTGGCTGCTGTCCTGGCATGCCGGCTCTCACATTGATGGTTGTTGTCCGTGTGCCAAAAGTTGGAGGGGGCATGTTGGATGGAAAAAGGGGTTGGGTAAACACAACCCTTGCCTGAGGTTGGGGCCCAGTGTGGGGAGGTGGTGGAGGAGCAGTAGGGGTAGTGGTGGGTGCATTTGGAGCTGTGGCAGCAGTTGAGGTGGTGGATGTGGAGACATAGCCAGGAGGGGTGGGCTGAGGTGGAATTGGTTGGCCAGTTGCAGCAGCGGCTGTGTTACCAGCAACAGCAGCATACTGGCTGATCTGCTGCATCACATTCCTCATAAAGTCTGGAGGAAGAGCACCTGAGACAGGAAAACAAATCACAAGAGATTTCTCATTGTCCCTCAGGAAGATATTTCAAAAAGACCTGAATAAATTTCAATGAAATTACACAAATGAATTTCAGAACAAGGAAGAGCTGATTAAACTTTGACGCAGATGCAAGGTCAATTAAAATATATATATATTTTTAAATCCCCCATCAATTTCCATTTTATTTATATTGTGGCAAAACAATACTGCCACCTGCAGTTCAATGGCTAATACCAAATTAACAGTGTAATGTTGGGCCTTGGCATTTCAGGAGAAATATTTGCATAATCACTGACCCCAGAGATTCTGATGAACTGAAATAAATGAGAAACAAAAAATTCAAAGCTAAATGCGTTCTCTCCTGGGTTGTAAATGTGCCACACCCTCTTATGTGGCACCTCACCTGGTTGTCCAGGAATCTGCGGTCCAGCTGTGGTAGGGTTCACACCAGAGCCTGTACACATACACAAATATACACAAATTGCAAAAATAACTTGTATGAACCCAAACAACTGCAGTCATAGACTGCAAACATTCACCCGCACATGCAGTTCAAAACATCACAACTCAATTAATGTGTTACTTATGAAAGCACATGTGGCCACCTAAACAAGACAAATCAATCTAAATAATTTTGAGCTGACTGGTAGACATTAATGAGTGAGTGCAACCCTCCCCCCTAGCAAACAAGAATACCAAACAAACCAAGCTGATCCCATACACCCTAGGGGGCAACTTAATAATGAACAAATTTGGCCAATAGGGGGTGATGTAGACGTATTAGCAGGCAAAACCATTGTGAGTCAACTACACATGGTGTGGAAAAAGCCTACTAACTTTAATTTCTTTACATACTCATATTCTCTTTACATAAAGTGAATTCATGATTAAGGAGCAACTATCTCAAGACTCAAAGCAGCACGTCTCACCACATGAAGAAGTGAGCGGCACGTGATGTGTGCATATACAGCTATACAAATCAGAGTCTATTCACAAAATTTTATGATGAACACAACACATCAAAGCAAACATTTTTTACAATTTTCATACAACAGGAATGGTAGAAAATGTTAATGTACTCTCCTCTCTCATTTGGATTAAATACAAAATGTTTCTACAAAGGTGGAGCTGTTGAGAACGGCTTCGAAACAAAGTTCATGTTGACTTCTAATTGACCCAACAGGAATTATACAGGAGTCAAGAAACGCACCCACTGGCACTGAGTGACACTTTCTCTTCCATTCACCTGTTGCTCTGTGTATGTAACTGAACTGTCTGACCCCCTCCCACCATAACACTCAAGGCAGAACAAATCGCAGCAGTAGTGTGTCCAAGAATTACATCAAAATACATTTCCATATACTTTTTACCATTTCATTTGGCTTAGATGTGGTGGTGGTGTGCAAAACAAAACAAAAATAAAATAAATACAAGTGCTCATTTGTTGTCCTACAGTAGTTTAAGGCATGTGGTGTATTTTGGCATCATGTTGCCAACATTCCAACGCAAACAAATAAGACAACACAGAGATCTGAAAAATTCTCATCATGTTCATATATGTATTATGCAGCAAGCCAACATAGTAACTATCGTGACTGGCCTATCAGATATTCCATAAATGCTCCAATAATGGTATTTATGAACAGAGCATTGAATGTGTAGGGTGCATAATACATTTGGAAGAGTGGTGAGTGGCTTCTTTACACACAGATCTTGGGCACAAACCAGCAGTGATCAGCCAGCAACCAATGAAGGGAACAGACCTTTGGCATATGTATAGGTGTGTGTTCTGTCACGAATGCTGTACGCTACCGAATGAGGGATCCACAAAAAGGCTATCAGACTGAAGGCTCCAATTTGTAAATAAATAAAAAAAAATTACACATATTCTTAATGCAGAAAATGGGACAATTTGAATGCCATTTCACAAACTGAGGATTGACGCAGTGTCCAAGACTTACTAATCAGTCTACATCATCTCTTCAAACCACTATTTGGTTATTTTGGGGGCCTCCCTCACATGCATTAACCTTATTTTCAAGAAGACAGTTTGACAGTCCTATAGCACAATCACTATGCACTACAAAAGCACATTCGCAGCAACAGTTCTCATTCACCAACAAAATCTATGATTTGAGCTGATAAATCAAGCTAAATTCCCAGCCTTCAAATCAGACAGCACACATTTGTAGCAGCAATGCATAGAGGCTAAAGGTGGAATTTAATTCCACAGCACTGCTTCCCAGCAACAAACAAACAGCTGTGATATACTATAGCATTCAATCAGTGGCGGGTAGGGGACAACACACCATCCGTGTTCATCTGCATCATGACCACCGGGACTGCCTGGTGGCTGATCCTGATGACCCGAGGGCCAGACTGTCCCTGTCCAGCCTGCTGATTGGCCGGGAAAGTCTGTAAGGGGGAGGTCTGTCCCTGACCTGCCTGCTCCATATGGCTGGACGGCTGGGAGGGTGAGGCTTGTCCCTCATGGTTGTTAGCTGCCACAGTCACTGTGGCACCCAGGTTCATCTATTGATACAAACATGATCAGTGTTAATAAGTCATAGTTTTCCTTGCTCAAGTAAAACATACCAGTTCCCGTTTTCACTTACATGTACTGGGATGTGGTGGTGTACAGCTCCAGGATGGGAGACAGGTGTAGTATAGTGGGAAAAAGGTCTAACCACATGTAGGTGTCGAGGAACAGGACTCATTAGGTTCAATCGCAGGTCACTGAGAGCCACAAGGGCATTGCCTAGCAGTCGAAGACACTCCCACACCAAGACCAAAGTATGCTGGTCCTCAGCTCGCTCCTATAGTAGAACAAGAATCCAGATTTGGAAACTTAACAGTAGAAAAAGAAAAAGAAAAAAAAAGCTTGTATACACACATACAGACATATAAAACATTTAAAAAAAATGTATACAATATCACTACACATTATGTTACTAATGAGCAATTTTATAAACATTTCCTATACTTTTTTAGATAAAGATTCCAAAAAGGTATAGTTTGGACTATCTGTGACTGAATTCTGTGGAGTTACAGGATAAAAACAGCAAGAATGGTGACAAAGCTCAGTTTCATTTTGTACAGGGGTCAAAAGTTAAAGTTGGTGCAATTTTGGTAAAAAGTGATGCAAATTATTGGTTGAGCTAATAGGATTAGCTCACTGCTAATTGCTCGCCTATGAAACTACAGCAAATCAAGGTGTACAAATGGAGCAATTTTTTTTTTTTTTTTTTTTAGAAATCCAAATGAGATATTTGCAAGAGGTGCTATCCTGCCATTTAATAACAAAGATAGACACAAGTATATGGCACAAAATACACTATGCAGATAATTTATCAGTATAAATCCTACTGAGTTATTGTTGTATTCTGCTGTTGTGGCTGTCTCCAAGATGGTGTGCGCTCTCTGAATGAAGGGCTGCATTCTTTCTTCAACCCTCCGCAACTCAGACATCATCTCTGCAAGCTCAGCTGGACTGGGATGACTGCAGGAAGGACAGAGAGAGCCAGAACAAGAAAGTCAGAATACAGGAGCTGTGCTTAAAAGATTTAGGGACAGACAAAGTGACTCCTGCATGTCCCACTAATTTATGTTTGCAGCAGGTATAATAACTGAGAAAACAGAGGCTCTCTCACTTAGGTCCAGCTTGAGGCGTTGGTCCCTCAGACTGTGCAGAAGAGGTTAGTGGAGGTGGGGGAGTTGATGGAGGTGGGGAAGTGTCCATTGGCTGGGTAGAAGGAGAGGGTGTGGAGGTGCCAGAGGATTCAAAAGGATGAGGAGCAGCTGCAGAAGTTGATTCCGTCTGCGATGATGCATCACTTGACCGATTCTGAAAGCAGAAAATTGAGAAGACAGCAGACATATTTACTACTAACCAACTCCATACAGTAGTGTCTTTAGAGTATCACACAAAGGTAAAACTCTCACCTCCATCCTCTGAATGACATTGTTGATGTCCCTCAGCAGGTTTTCAGCCAGCACCAGCCTCAGTCTAGGCTCACTATGCACTGGTTGGTCCATATCAATGTGGACATTTACTGACCCGTTGTTCTGAAATGATGCAGCAATGATCAAATCAAAGGACAAACTTAAGTGGGATTACACTCAATTATCAGATACCACCGTCTTACCGCAGTACTGGTTGTAACTCTTGCATTCCTGCCATTCTCTCCCAATCCAGACACCATCTGCTGAACAGACATCTTAAAGAATAGTTGCATATTAGTACACCATTGAAACAGCATGTTTTCATGGAACAAACCATTTGGTTATCCATATGAACATGAACTAAAACATCATGAGGACTGGGCAACGTGAAAAACAAAACAAAACAAACAACAACAAAAACAAATACGAAAGAGTATGTGAACTACTGAATGTTCTGCCTACACTTTGCAGGTTGCAATTTGTATATTAATTATGCTGCCATATATGTGTGGTTAATATATACAGTACTGTGCAAAACTTACAGATAAATTGATGTAAGTCAATGCTTTAAGAACATGGTGTGTCTGCCATGTACTGAGGTCATGTTCACAAGTTAAATAAAAAATCACTTCATCATCCTAATTAATACTACCCAGAACACACTGCGTCATCAACGTCTGGGATTTTTTCAGTCTTATGCCCCCCAATTGCCTTCATGCAATGAATGGTTTTGCTTGGCAGTGCATGGCTTTATTTCTACATGTGCTATCTTGTCATTGTATCACTGTTATTGTCAGTGTCAGGAAAGTTTAACATTTGAATCCAATCCAATTTTTAAAAAATAACTTAATTAAAACAACATGTCTAATATATTATATAATATTTTAAAATAAAATACTTACTGTATTAAATTGCAATATGAACAGTACCAGTGAATAAAAACAAACAGCACTTGTGAAAATCATGAAAAGTAAAAAACAGGAGCAAAATTGATCCAAGTTTGTAAATTCAACAAGAGATGATGACATCTCTATTGGCCAATGAGAAAGTAACAATAATAATTTTATTTACTGTAATCCTTATTCTAATCCTTTAATACATTCATCCTACAACATGATCATGGCAAACAGATGCTCAGATACAGTCAGGAATACTTTTTATCTTTCTGCAGCTGTGGACTTTCAGCCAAATCGGCTGTGCGCGTGCTTCGAGTGCTACACTTGGTCATGGGTGCACAGGAAGGAGACGACGGACACTTTGTCCTCAACTCATATACATACAGCAATTGATTTTGCATAAATGTGCTCAGCCTGTTTGCATAAAGTTGAAACATGCAGTGTGAATGTGCCTCAAGCCTTTAAACAGGCTGTGTTAGCACAGAGTTGCATATCTTAAAGTCGGACTGTGATTTTAACCACAACTATATCAAAATTAACGCAGTTATTAATATTAAAAACAAGACACCATGACATGAAATCACACTTATAGAAACTTTGTAATTAATCTGCGGCTCACGTGTTCTGAACCGCGGGAGGTGGTCTGTACAAATTACGGATCAACTGTGGTCCGTTACACCACTACCATTTACTGATCACGATGTCAAATACAAGCAATGAATTTATCTACATATGAAACCGTGTGAAGCCCGAGCAGCGTCAGACAGCAGCAGGATATTCTACGCAATTGCCGAATTCCACTTCAGGAGAAGCCCCCCCCCAAAAAATCAATGGGACGTGATGTGTTGCAGGATATGTATTTATTACATAATTTGTCCTAATCCTGTCACCTAAATTGCAAAAATTAATGAACACAGTGTATACATGCGTTAATGCTCATTTTCTGACAGCTGCACATGTTAAATTGCAACTGCGTGCAAAGTACGGCTGATGCAAATCTTTGCAAAATAATGCAATAATAATGTTGGTTCATGATACGCAATATGGAGAATTGTACCAGCAGAATTTTTCTGATGTCAGTAACTGCAGTGAAGGGGATTGGACTTCAAATTATAATAAAAGTGCTTTCTTAATATTATTATGATAACTATTCTGTGAAGATCAACTGTCAATAACAGGCCAACCTGAATCTGCTGAGGGTCCATGACATTGACGGGGACATTGAAGGTGCCAAGCATGACATAGCTGTTAGCATTGCGATCATGTGGAGGGACTTGGGATGTTCCCTGGGAAGATGAGGGAGATGAGGAAGAGACTCCACTGTCAGCTGATGTGCTTGCTGATCCAGAGCCAGACTGTGATGGTGGCGGGGGAGCACGTTCCACAAGGTGGATCACCTTACCCCCTACATCTGGGACAACAACACAACTGATATTAGATGAGGCAAATACTGTAATGTTGAAACAGCCTAAAATGTCTAAAGTCCATAAATCTGTACTGGGTTCAACATTAACGCTGGCCTGACTACAGAGATTAGATCATATGGATGCTCAAATTATTTTATATACCAAAGAGATGATGGGTGTTAAGGCTATGAAGTAAATCCTATATAACAGGCCTTGAGGCCCGTTGGTGCCACTACGTGTCTCTGGATTTCGTAACGTGAAGCGGAGGAGAATCAATGACTACCCTAGACAGGATGCCACTCTGACACATTACTTTTTTTTGGAACGCACCAAAAACAACACATAGTATAAATAATATACTATGTATATTATATAAAAATATATAAGGGAGGTGTTGGTCTAGTGGTTAAGGCACTGGGCTTCAGACCAGAAGATCCTTGGTTCAAATCCCAGTCTGACTGGAAAATCACTAAGGGCTCTTGGGCAAGATTTTCAATCCCCTATTGCTCCCGGTGTGTAGTGAGCGCCTTGTATGGCAGCACCCTGACATTGGGGTGAATGTGAGGCATTATTTGTAAAGCGCTTTGAGCGTTTGATGGAAAAGCGCTATATAAATGCAGTCCATTTCTTTTTTTACAATTAAACAGACAAGAAATATGCTTGAGTAGGAGCAGGAAGAAGCAGATATGCTTAAAGTCGTACCCCTTCTTCTGTTTAAAATGTTCAAAAAGACACACCCCCTGCCCACCTTCAACATTATATATTTAGTTTTCTGTAATAAAATATGTACTTTCAGAAATTATAAATGAAAAATATGAACTATAATACATCAAATAAAGCAACTTCCCAAACCTATACATACATACCAATGTACACCTACACACATATACACACACGTAGGGCTGAAATGATTAGTCGAGTAACTCGAATAATTCGATTACAAAACTTTTCGAGGCAAATTCTGTGCCTCGAAGCACCATTTAACGTTCTAGGAAATATGCCAGGCCTGTGTGTGGCGCTGAAATGTCCCCAGAGCAAAAACAGAAGAAGACTAGATCATGCCCATGGAAATATAGACCTGGAATGGACGTCACATGACTAGCGGCGTGCCACACGGTGGCCATTACTAAGGGTGGAGAGAGCGCCTTGAGCCAGTTACGGCACCTGTTAAACAGAAGCGAAATGACAGGAAAAAAGGCAGCCAGTGCTTCGCCACTGCACCAACTACAAAAACAATTTTTTGAATACTAAAATGAACTGTACAAGAGCCTTAATGTAAAGTTATCTTTTATGACGATAAACCGATAAAGAGAAATTTTTTAGCAGTTGAGTACAAATAACCGATAACTATTATTGATTCGGACGTGGCCACATCAGATTACACTGTCGGCTTCTGATAAACCAGTTTCACTTTCAGCGCCGCAGGGGCTTCTGGGTAAATTCAAGGATCATAAACAAGAACACACGAAAAATTAATAAATAAAAAAAATAAAACACCAAACACTGTCATCATCTTTCACAAGCAGTAAAACACAGTATTAAAAGTCACAGTTTATCTCGGTATTAGATACATCGTCATTTACAAACTAAAAGCTGCTGCTTTTTTCCCCACACGCTTTCAACCCTGCAGCTTAAACAACTGAAATACATCCATTAATGCATTGATGGGCAGAGTAAAATACACGTAGTAAATATAAATTCTTACCTGTTAGTTTTAGTGGGACTCATCTGAATAAATAATCCACATTTTAAATCCAAAACAATGTCTAAACGTGAAGAAAAGTCCCTCCCTCTGTACACACAGCTGCACCGTGAGAGCTCCTCTCCCCCATCGAGTCTTGGCGATTAAATTACAGCCCCAAACAAATAAAATAATGTTAAAATTAGTCTGTTTTGTTTTTGTGTGGAGTGGACAAGCCACTGTAATGTGCAGAGTGAACCTGAACTACACTAACCACAATGCTCCCCACGTCGACCGGCGAATCAATCATTTATTTAGTCCCAATGGGGGCAATTCAGGTGCAGTCAGCAGTAAAAATTACATTACATTCATAAAACCACATCATACAAATTCATAAAAAACATAAAAACACAGCAGAATAAATATATAAAACAAGAGCCCAGAAATAAGCGAGTCAGTATAGACTTAAGTGCAACAGTGAGTCCTTAGGTGTTATTTAGGAGAGCAATGGCTGTGGGAATAGAAGAGTTTTTTAGTCTGTATTTTGCGCTTAATGATGACGTTATCAGCAAGCGACAGGCAGCCAGTCTGCTCCGTGGCTAGAAACACACAACTAAGACTAAAATGTTTGATTTTAGGGTTTACAAAAATTTTTGACCGTTAAACTTTACCCGCAAAGAAAATGTTATCAGACTGAAAGTTAGCGCAACTAAATTTATCAGAAGATAACTGGTCCAATAATGGTTTTAAAACTTGTCTGAAAAGCTAAACCGACAGCAAAAACATTAGCTTTGATAATTATCTGCTATTGGATTAGCTGAACTGTGCCCACCACTGCATTCCTGGTCTATATTTCCATGCATAAACTGTGTAAGAGCTAATTAATGTAACACAAAAAGCTACAGCTTTCCAACGCGACACACAGTAAAATAAAGCCTTTGAAGAAAAAGAGGGTCGACGCTGATCATCTGAAATACACTTCCTGTGCATTTAAAGTGAAGCAGTGCGTTTGTCTATTTAAAAAAAAACAAAAAAAAAAACACACGATTTGGTCTGCTGCGCTCTGCTCTACGTGCACTTTAAGTCAAGTTTTCATCGACCGGGTGCAGAGGAGATTTATCAGTGCGGTTTTTGTGGAAAAGCTGCACTCCAGAGTCCAGTTTTTCACAGGCTGTGCTCATGTTCATGTGCAGCCTGACTGACTGAGGATTGCACCGACTGCCTGTGTCATGCCAAAGTAGATATCCCTGTCAGAATTTGTATCCCCTGGCACGGGAGCGCGCACTCGACGTTGTGCAGCGCTTACAAATGATCTCCCGCTGCTCCCAGACAAAAATAACAGCATGTTGGTTGTCCAATACATGACATTACAAAATAAGTTTCATAATCTTTTGACAACGTTTAATGCATGCGTGTCTTCACATCGATTACACACACAGCACAGAAACGGTGTCCAACACGTTTATAAAAAACACTGTAAGTAGTTTATTAAAAAATGAAAACGCTGTAAGACGTGTATATATGTTAAAAAAAATAAAACAACGCTGTAAGACGTTTATGATCACACCACTGTCAAGATAATCCAATGATTTTCATTCTTTCTTCAGTTCGTTCATTCGAGATTAAAATATGAACAATTATAAACTGTACACTCTTGTACTTGTCCATGACTTTTTCTGTTTTGAATAAAAGATAAGCAGACAAACGTGATGTGGGTGATGGGTTGTTTTGGTTTATAATAAATAAAATTCAGCTTTTACACTGTAAAAAAAAAATCCAGTTTTTACTGAAAACATTTTGGCAGCTGTGGTTTCCAGGGGAATTCTGTCAACAATGAACATGTAAATGGTTTGCACATACATATTTATGTAAATTTAACAGTTTAAACCTGTAATTAAAAAATAATCTGTAATTTTGATGGTCTTTTTCATGTTGAACTGGCATGGCCATGCTGATATTAAACTTTTTTTTTTTTTTTTTTTGGTGAAATTTACAAATATATTAAGTCCCTTTGGCTGCCCCTTGATTTTACTCAGGGTCACCACAGCAGATGCAAGGAGGTTCTGCATGCTGATTTGGTACACGTTGTACACCAGATGAGCAATAAAATTCACCAATTCACTAAAATTCCATTTTTGCACATTTTTCCAAACTGAGTGCTGTAGTATAACCAGCAGGATGTGTGTAGTAAATTTTGTGTCACTACAACGTATAACATTGACACTATTCAAAATTCTAAAATTCTCCAAAGTTTTTCCACAATGACATTTTTTTTAAACTGAGTGCTGTAGTATATCCACCCAGCGGGATCGGGCGCTTGACTGCAGAAGCGAGAAGCGAAAGCTGCTGGGATCACCTCCTCAGGCTGTAGTGGACCCCCCCCCCGCCAATTAATAATAATTCTTGCAGTGATAGGGTTTGTGATCAAGATTTCCTGCAGTAATTGACCCATAAACTACTTAAACTGAAACAACATATATATATCTCATGAATGATATTCACATTTTGCGAGACCTGTGTTCACGTTTTGTGAGACTCACGTTTACATTTTGGGCAATATTTTTTCATTATTCAAGTTTTGCAATTAACGGTTTGCGGATAATTCACAATTTGCAGGTGATTCACATTTTGGGGGTTAACAGATGCACACAAAAAACAAGAAATATCTTGGTTTCATATTGTCTGCAATGAAACAGAAGTCAAAGAAAATGTTAGGATCATTATGGGCCCACCCCCTCCCACAAACTCACATTTTTCTTGTCATCCAAACTTCGTAAATAAAACAAGCAAAAATACACACACACAACAAAAACAAAACTAGATGAACTACATATTTAAAAACTTTGAGCTGTGTTGTCTTTATTCGTTCATTTTAAGGGTCAAATATGGTTTTCGGCTCCAGAAGAATTTTATTTGTGGGAGACGGGACAAAAATGTCTCTTGACAGTAAAGGTTGCAGACCCCTGCTGTAAAAGCAACACTACACTGTCACTGTCTATTTGTGGGAGACCTGCCTGAGCCCACCCCCATGGTGAAACTCTGAAACACAGACCAGAACAGAAGCAATACAAGCACAAACGACAGCAAAAACATCTCTCACCATTAATTTTCTGTTCATTTGACAGGAGCCAAGACTCAAAATGTTAATGAATTTCTGCTGTTTATTCTGGCATCATGCTGCTGGCATTGTTGTGCAAAAACACAGGGAAATGTTGAAGTCAGCAAAAATGTACATGGTCAAGTCCATATACTGTACCATAAATTGATAATGTAGTTATTGTGACAGTCCAACTGTCCACACACGTTGCCAGCTGCATGAAGTAAAGCCATAACGTTTGTATTTTTCCTTTAATAAATGTCAAATATCTTACTGTAGTCTGTCAGAGTCCTTTCATTTTGTAGTACTCTGCCCTGGTAGATCAGCCTCTGTTTGTCCACAGGGATACCCACTGAAGGAGCAATGTGCTCCTTGAACTGAATCACTGTCAACTGAGGAAAACAAAGGCGGGGGGAAAAGCACGTGACAGTCTATGACAGTGATTCTCAACCGGGGTGCCGCGGCACCCTAGGGTGCCGTGGGCAATTATCAAATAACACCATAATCGGGTGTATGTGCTGTAATAGTGTGGCAGATGATGTAATGCTCTTTTATTCCAGTAGATGGCAGCAAAGCGCTGTACTATAGTATAATAGACATACTTGCACACATAGCATTGTGCGTCTCCATGGTTACAGGTTGCTGACTGCAGTGTGAATCTCAGCTGCTCACGGAGCATGGCTCCTCTGGGGAAGGAGAAACCGCATTGGCTGTGGAGGTGTGCGGGGAAGGCGGCCTGACCTCCGTTGATGTCACCGTGGTCAGACTTGGGCCTTCTCGCTCACAACTGGGTTTGCTGAAGGCAGCCTCTGCGCTCCGTGAATATTAGAGTGGCAGATTATTGTGAATAAAAGTGTCGACACGTCTAAAAAACACTTGAGATTAGAGCTGTCACAATTATTACAATATTCGTCAATCGTGATTATTTTTCATATTCGCGATTACCGTGAATTATTTATTTTACCCACAAAGCATAAAACGACTCAGAATCTGATGTCATTGTGCTGCAGCCTCGCGCTCGTCTTAAGGCGGGACAATAACATGGAGGCTTCAAAAGCCGTCTAAAATGCGGAGCTGTCGGTGTGTCGGTGTGTGTGTGCGCTCGCGCACGGAGTCAACAGGCTGCAGACTGGGAGGGAGGGGGTGCGTGAGGGAGATTCCTGAATGCAGGCACGACACGTTACAGTCTGAGAACCATCAGTGCGCAGCGAGCGCGGAGCAGAGAGAGGATTTTAACCCGAGTAAACATGTTAAAAAAAAACAAAACATGAAGCTGCTTTTACTTCTCTCTGAACTTTCTCTAAAGGTGTGATTCTGCCGTTACCGTCCTGTTCACACCATGTGCGCATTGTATGCTGAATTTATGAGATCATGAGATGAAATAAATGGTCAAATATCTTTAAAAACATATTTAAAAAATGAGAATATATGAATGAACTGAGCCAAAAAAAAAAAAACCCTGACATGGAGAAGCTGTGGTGATGTTCAGATGCACAGATCACAAAAAGCAGGTGAGAACTTTGAACTTTAACAGCTGTTACTTTCCAAAGGTATTTATTTGTTCAATATGGGCTTAATGCAGTGTTTAAGCACAAAACGTGACTGATGAGGAGAAACAATTTCAGAAATGCAACAGAAACAACCACCATTCAGAAAAAGTTGTGACTATATGTAAAATGAAGACAAAAATAAAAATGTTGCACCATTCTCAGTTTCTCCACTCACAGAAACCAAACATTCTTCCAGAGTTGTGTAATTATACTACAATAGTAGAATATAAAGAAGGGGGAAAAAAGAAAAAAAAAAATAGACAATATATTCATCAATCGCAATTATTTGTCTGACAATTATCGTCTCCAGAAATTCCTAATCGTGACAGCCCTACTTGAGATCAGAGCGCAAAATGCTTGAGGATTTTCGAAATGCGGTGTTTTCTGTATCGATTTTCTATTGCGATAACTGGGTTTTGCGCAAAACCAGACGTAATAGAATTATAATATTATTTTGGCTGGTGGTGTGCCGCAGGATTTTGTAAATATAAAAAGGGTGCCGCGGCTCAAAAAAGGTTGAAAATCACTGGTCTATGATATTAGTTAACAAAAAATTCACATATAGTAAGAGTCTGCAGCGTGGTGCATTTACCTGATTACTGACAGTATATGTTCTACTCTGGGAATCCAATGTCTTGACTGTTACTTCTATATCGGTACTTTGCTCCTCCATGGTGTTCCTGGATTATTAAAAAAATAACAATAAAATATAAAGTAAATCAGCAGTCTATTTAACAGGATCCAATATGCTAATCTTAGTGCTGCGGCACATCAACACAAACAGTACTACACACCCAGATACCAAGATTCTTAAGTGCTTTTTCCTCTTGAAAAAATTAAACCTGATATACCTACTAACAACACAATTTTAAAAATTCAAAGTTATCTAGAAATTCCATAACTCCACAAATGCAGATGCTGGAAATTAAAGCGAAAGTTCTAAGACACAGGAAGCGGCAAATTTCCGTATGACTCTCAGGTTCAAATTGTCTGTGCCAAATACGGATTTTCCAAAAAATGAACTGAATTGTTGCTGAAAAATCAGCTGTTTTAGCGTTCTGTGAGGCTGGCAACTCAGAGCACAGCTGAATAGGGACTGAAAAGGGAAAAAAAAAAATCTCCATCAAAATCCTTCAGTATTACTGCTTAAAAAGTTCCAAGTTTGTTCAGCAGGAAAACAGCAAGAGAGAGAGAAAGAGAACTTCATTTTTACTCTTAACACTTGCTTTGACAATGTAAATATATGTTTCCCATGTCAATAAAGCTCCACTGAAATTAAAAATTGAGAAGCACACAGAGAGAGAGAGAGAGAGAGAGAGAGAGAGAGAGAGAGAGAGAGAGAGAGAGAGACAGAGAGAGAGAGGAGAGAGAGAGAGAGAGAGAGAGAGAGAGAGAGAGGAGAGGAGAGAGAGAGAGAGAGAGAGAGCGAGAGAGGAGAGGAGAGAGAGAGAGAGAGAGAGAGAGAGAGAGGAGAGAGAGAGAGGAGAGAGAGAGAGAGAGAGAGAGAGAGCTGTCTTTGTAAAAATAAGGCTAGAAAAGTCTATAAAAAAATAAAAGTACATCATTCTTTTACCAAAAGATCAAATCTAGGCTTGCATCTTAGATGTACCTTCGGGTACGGTAAATTGTAGCTGAACTTTCAGGTCTTCTTTTTAAGAAAATCCTCCTCTAAACACTTCATCACAAAACTGTATTACTGGGGATACAAAATATCCTCATATAAAATAAACAATAACGATAATATTAAAGCAAACAGAGCTCTGGTATCAGAATAGTATTGGTATTGGCAGATATCCAAATTCAGGTATCAGGACTGGAAGTGAAAAACTGAGGATAGGTGAATCCCAAATCATGGCAACACTTCCTTCGCATGTAAGTCGTAGACATGTTAACTAGCTTAGTGTAAAGAAGAATCAGGGCTAAGTCTTCACTAAACTGTAAATTGCTGAACCTGTCGCACAATAACAAACATTCCTATTAAGAATCTAATGCTGTTACAGTCAAACATATGTTTAAAAATGACAACATTTCTTAACCTTACTACTTTGTCTGGAAACAGCAATTTTTCTAACTTCGTGACTACTTCTCGTATCAAGCATTGAAGCAAAAGCTGCAGTCTCGCACACCTCTTCAGTGCCATAAACAAGATTACAGCTTTTTGTTCACATTTCACAAACCTGGTTTAAAAACTATGCTTTTGTGCACGATTAGTGGCATCAAACTCGTGAGTGGATGAGCAACGTTTGCATAATCCCTCAATACGGAACATGCAGACTGCAAAAAAAAAAAAAACGATGTGATGGAGTAAATCTGAGCTCAGATTCAGATTCAGCACCCCAAATCAGTTCTTGAAGACTTTTTTTTTGACCAGTGTTCTTGACCTTATTCTGAAGAAGACCATATTTAGATCACGGTGTTTACACTTGTTTTTAAAGACAGGATTCCATTCACATTTTTGCTAAAACATTAGAGAGTATAGTCCGATTTATGACTCAGTCACATAATGTCCCATATGTGTTGCAAAATGCTGGTAAACCTCCAAGAGGAGGTCATAGTCTGATGTGTCTACAACACACCATGATAATTAAAATAAGATTGGAATACTCCACACGTCATAAACAGATTATTACTTATACCCAGTCACACATAGCCAGAATCACGCAGAATGGCGTCAGAATGACGAACTGGCGCACATCTGAAAAATGTCGGGTTTAAGTTCCAAAACATTCTGACAGCCATCTGCAAGAGTTCACACATTTGGTCAAAATCGGCCAGCGGCCCGCGTGTGATGCACATGTTCTAAACCCCCCGGGCCCTGTCGAGATGGGACCCCTATCCGACAGCGGTCCATGTGCAATCTGAGCATGATCTGACCGCAATTTACATATTCCGATAGCGGAAAAACAGGATCCTAAATGATGTGAGTGCATACGAGGGAACCTCGAGATGGATCTGACATGACAAAGCCTGCCAGTATGACCTGCATGTGCCACGTATAATAATGTACCCCCCCACCCCCGCCCCACCCCGGAATGCAAAGGAACTGTTTATATGTATGCAGCACGCTTCATAATGATAATAATTAGGAATTATTATCATTATTAAACCACTGCATCTGATGCACGGGACAGCATGGCCCACTGCCAGCAGTATCCAGCAGCTGACAATGCGCACATGCGGCTCCCATAGCGGACGTGCGCCCACATAGGTGCTCATTCAACGATTGTGATCACAAACACACCCAGCAATCACATCATCAGTCCAGCACCTCTTCTGTAAGCACACACGCATGTGATATCAGTAGCACTGTGCAGTGGAGGACGAGCACAGATGTGGTTGCAATGACTAAGTGAGTGACCGCACCATGACACATATGATGGCCTGAGTCTGGTCCATATGTTGCTTGTACTGCGGTGTCCAGTTCCAGCAGGGACTGTGCAAAGGGAAGACACAGCATTCCCTCCCACTCGGGTCCTGTGTTTGCCATCCAGACATCAGGCAGTCTTCAGCACATCAGACGTAATCTGATGCGCTTGACACTGCTGACCACGCCTCTTTTCCTGGATTATGGTAACATATGTTGGGCTGGTTCCTGCACATTATTGCTATGTGTGACGGGGGCTTTATTCTATGACCTTATTTGGGGTTAAAGTAATCAGAAAATGGTGTTTACATGATCAAATTAAGATCAAAATATTAAATGTCCACGTGAACGCAGCTACTGATTCCTTCCAACAGTTCCCCAAGTACAAAGCTTTTTTTTACAGCTCAATCTTTCCAGTTTTAATACATTTTGAAAAAAGAACTGTTATTAAAAACGTGTATGTTCGAACTTTTCACGGGTATTATTAACAACCTAATAAATTAATAAATTAGTCTAAGATGAAGGATGTGTGAAAGTACCAGACGCTGGTCACCTGACGGTGGCCTGGAGCGATGGCGAAAGCAGTCTTTATATATTTTATCAATATTATTATTCGGCCGCCATATTAACGGAACGAAAAAAGCTCGAGCGGGCGTCTAAACATTTTACAATGAGATAAAACATTATCGTTGCATGACTTTTACCAGCTAACATAAGCTACAATCGGACTGCTAATGCTATCAGCTAACGCTACGACTTAGAAGCCAAACGTTCATGCTAAGCTAGCACCAAACAACCGAAGTTAAAGGTTCAATAGTCTGTCAACAGAAACATTCAGACGCGGCACTTTCATTACAAATGTAGTGTATTATCTGTATGTTACCTTAAACGACACAAACTGTCCTTCCAGCTTAGATAACGACGTCAAGGTATTTTTAAACCCGTTCTTTTGCTCCTGCTTCTTCTTCGTCATATTAATGTGGTTGTCCACTTTGTTGAGCGTGTTTTACTGCAACCTTCTGGTTTGGAGTGTGAAATAGAGCCTAAATGTACTTTGAAGTTATTTTAAGACTGATTATTGAAATGAATGAAAGACCGGTTGGTAATTTTCCATTTCAATTTATTTAGTTTATATAACGCCAAATCACAACAAACTGCCTTAAGGCGCGTCACACAAGTAAGGTACTTACCAATCCTTAGAGCAAGCACACAGGCTACAGTGGTAAGGGAAAACTCCCTCATGATATTGAGGAAGAAACATCAAGCAGACCAGACTCAAAGGGGTGACCCACTGCTTAGGCCATTCTACCAAAAAGGTTCAACACTTTGGTATTTTTTAAATTTACATGGGGGCCTGCACATTAAACACATTATGGACTTTTTGTGTTCATATATATATGGAGAGAGAGAGTTCTTTATTGTCATTATGTATGCATATAACAAAATTCCTTTCAGAAGCTCTCTGCAATCAAAGGCTTGAAAACTTTGTGTGCATATATATGAAACTTGAGTGTGCATATATATATATATATATATATATATATATATATATATATATATATAAAGGAGAAGTAGCCAGAGGAGTAGCCAGAAAACCAGTAGTGAGCAGGTTTTCTGGTATTTATGTTTGTGTATTTATATTTAAATTTGCAAATTGTTTTTTACTTTCACGTTTGATACTATGTGTGCTTCTTACTCTGTGTGCTGCTATATAATGCTGCTGGAACCTCAATTTCTCTGAGGGAGTCTTCCCAAGGGATTTAATAAAGCTCTGTCTAATCTAATTTAAACAAATCTAATCTGTGTGTGTAAACAATACGAGGTCTGTCAATAAAGTATAGGTCCTTTTTATTTTTTTCAAAAACTATATGGATTTCATTCATATGTTTTTACGTCAGACATGCTTGAACCCTCGTACGCATGCGTGAGTTTTTCCACGGCTGTCGGTGACGTCATTCGCCTGTGAGCACTCCTTGTGGGAGGAGTCGTCCAGCCCCTCATCGGAATTCCTTTGTCTGAGAAGTTGCTGAGAGACTGGCGCTTTGTTTGATCAAAATTTTTTCTAAACCTGTGAGACACATCGAAGTGGACACGGTTCGAAAAATTAAGCTGGTTTTCGGTGAAAATTTTAATGGCTGATGAGAGATTTTGAGGTGATACCGTCGCTTTAAGGACTTCCCACGGAGCGAGACGTCGTGCAGCACTCCCAGGCGCCGTCGTCAGCCTGTTTCAAGCTGAAAACCTCCACATTTCAGGCTCTATTGATCCAGGACGTCGTGAGAGAACAGAGAAGTTTCAGAAGAAGTTGGTTTCAGCATTTTATCCAGATATTCCACTGTTAAAGGAGATTTTTTTAATGAAAGACGTGCGGGCGGATTGCAGTGTCGGCTCAGCCGTTAAAATTTTCACCGAAAACCAACTTAATTTTTCGAACCGTGTCCACTTCGATGTGTCTCACAGGTTTAGAAAAAATTTTGATCAAACAAAGCGTCAGTCTCTCAGCAACTTCTCAGACAAAGGAATTCCGATGAGGGGCTGGACGACTCCTCCCACAAGGAGTGCTCACAGGCGAATGACGTCACCGACAGGCGTGGAAAAACTCACGCATGCGCACGAGGGTTCAAGCATGTCTGACGTAAAAACATATGAATGAAATCCATATAGTTTTTGAAAAAAATAAAAAGGACCATTACTTTATTGACAGACCTCGTACGTACAAATTAAACATTGATCATTGGGAATAGTAGCAGCAGTGTAAAGTGTAGTGCAGTCATTAGGCCCCTGTGCTTGCAAAGGTCAAAGGTGTGTGATGGTGGTCTGGGTGGTGTTTTTGCTGAGTTGATTAAAGAAGCACACTATGACCAGAGCATCTTTGGTTCATTTTTCAGAAATTCACTGAGGTGCCTTTGAGTAAAGTCCTTTATTCCCTTGATTCCCAGATGGAAAAGAACTACAGATACGCAGTCTATTTTGTTTTAAAGAAAATTCAATTGTGAGACCCCCCCCCCACCACCACCACTATTTCATGAAACAAATTAGTCAGTTATCAAGTAAAAAACATCAAATAAATAAATAAATGCAGTGTAGGTGTACTGCACAGTGCATAACTACACAAAGAGAACTGTCAGTGATTATTCAGTGATGGACTTTTTCACTCTCAAAAAAATGTAATTTTAAAGCGCCCCCGCCACTATAATTGCTTTTCAAAAATGATATAAATAAATAAATAAATCTTAAAATATTTTCCCACTGAATTAGCTGAGGGATATTTCATTTCTTCCCCCTTATATTATTATTATAATTATTAATAAAATTATTATTAATATTATTACTACGGTCGCTGCTGTTGTTTCCTTTTTATTTGGTTTTGTTGTTGTTTCATTGATTTTATTTTTTATACGTTGTAACACTGTACGTTTGACAAATGAATGTATTTCTTTACTGTTTCCTATTCTGTATAATTGAATTTACTAAAACACCTTGTTGCCATGTTTGTTGTTTTTGTCATGGCGAGTTTATGGAAAAAACACAAGTGAATTAAGTAGGATTGCAGTGTTTTAATTCACAGACGATACTTAAGTAAATGTTGAAAAATACGTACATTTTGCAGTTGTTTTTTTTTTTTGTAAAGGTGCATGGTCCGTGCAACGCACGCGACTAATGCCATTTCTAAACGATAGTGGACTAACTCTTCTTCTTCTTCTTCTTCTTCTCGTGTGTGCGTTCCCAGGTCTGCTGGGGCTCCTCTAACGTTCTGAGGGGGAAACAGCACATTAGTGTTTTAGCTTTTCCTCGATCCGTGTAAGAGCTTTTGCAGTTTCTCTTAATTTGGTTGTATCTTCTTCAAAGATATCCTCCGTTGTTACTTTCAGGCATTCTTGCCTATTGACTTGCTGGCATTCCTCTAGTATGTGTTTTTGAGTTTCCTCCTCAGCACTGCAGAACTTACAGGATACATTGGCATATTTATTTCTATAGTTGCATTTTACTGCCAGCATTCTTGTTCTTGCCATCATGATGCTATGTGCTTCCATCCTGTTTAGTTTGTCCAGGTAGGGTTTCCTTTTTCCTACTTCCAACGTTTTTACGTTTTCAATGTAATGTTTTACCTTTGATTTGATCTCTCCTTGTTCTTTGATATTCTTCTTTAGCTGTTCGCCTATTTTCCTTTTTATATCTCCTTTGCTTGTTTGATCCGTTATCTGCAGTTTTTCCTTAATCCTGTTGACTTCCCTTTTCCATGGTTTACTATTGTTGTTGATTATTCTTTTCATTAGGTCTGATCCTACTGTATTTGTTGTGTGTTGGAGGGTTTGGCTGGATGTTTTTGTGTTGTTTTCTTTTCTTTGCTCTCCAGGTGGTATGCAAACTGGTTTTTGTCTGTGGAGAAGGTGCTGGCAGAAGAATCCTTCACCCTCATCAACATTATTGGCTGCACTTGTGGAGGATGTCCACGTGCAGGGCTAATGACTCGCAGCACCTGTGGATGATGCTCACGTGCAGACTTAAGGACTTTCAGCTGAAGCAGATAATTAGATGGCGTTCTGCATTTAAGCCATGAGTGGTTCAAGCAGAATTGCCGGGAACTCGACCTTGTGACGTTCATTTGTGAGACGCTGAGGACCGCGCCTGGGTTTGACACATCGTGCCTGTGAAGGAGGACGGGTGAGGGACACATGCTGTCAGCACACATCAGAGGTGATTGATTGTCTGAATAAGTGTTAATAGTAATTTGGTATTTTGTTACGCAGTATATTTGAACATTGATGAGAATTGTGCAGCTCACTTCTCACGGCCGTGGCGTGCGGACTGATGATCCTCCACCTGTTGTGAGAAGCTGCTCATTTACATAAAGCTTAAAGTCAGACCTGAATGTGTTGCTGATAGCGTGTGCCTTTGAAGGATATTAGTTGTAGCTGTTGACTTACCTCACCTCTTCTATCCTTCACAGAGTCAGTTTGTCGTGTCCACCTGGGGGGTGTTTGGCGGTGAATTTGAGTCCAGAAGCGCCGGACTTCGATCCCTTTGGGCGCTGGAGAGCGCGCCGTCCTTCACTCCACCAGACAAGCTATATATTATGTTGTACACAATTATTGCACGGAAAGGGAAATAAATGTTTTGTTTTTGGAACCGCTTTCTGATTATTTAGCGCTGGGTTCAGTCAGACGCAGGTCCGCTCCTCAACCCGCGTCGGCACATAACAGTATTCATCCTTTTTTGGAAGTTGACCTTGTTTTTTTGTATTATATGGTCTATATCCCAGAGCTCTGTTTCCGCATACATGATTTCTCTCGGTGTTGTTGTTGGTAGTATTAGGAGCCGTTTTAATATATTGTCCAAGATTTGGTTCCTCATTTTCCCCTCCTTTTTTGTTGTTACCACTGACTCTCCTGCATACACAATTATTGGGATTATGCATGATTCCACTAGTTGCCAGATAACTCTCATCTCTATTCCTCTTAGGTCCGGGCTTCCTGCTATTTGTAGGATGGTTTGTAAGGCTCCTTCTGCTTTCTTTTTTGCTTCTTCTATTTGGTCGGCTTGGTTGTTGTTATTGTTAATTATTTTCCCTAGGTATTTGTAATTTACACATTTTTCCAGTTTTTTGGGTCCTATGTAGAAATTTGTATCATCTTTTGGGTTCCCTATCATCATAACTTTACTTTTTTCTTCCCCAAATTCTATGTGGTACCTATTTGCCAGATCATTTGTTATATTTAGTATTATTTGCATTTCCTTGGCCGTCTCTGCTATGAGGGCTATGTCATCCATCCATAGTAGGCATCCTATTTTTTTCCCTGTACCTGTTGCTATTCAGGATCTCTTTGCCTATTTTGTCTATTAGTAGTGCGTACATTATGACTGACAGGACTCCTCCTTGTCTAATGCTGTCTTTGATCTGTATTTGTCTTGTAAGCCCATATCTGGTCATTATTGAGGCTTTCAGGTTTTCGTTGAGCTCCTTTATTTTTAGCCATATTTTATCTCTTAGTCCATTTTTGTAGAGCGTGTACATCAGAGCATCTGCCCAGGCTTTATCATATGCTTTGGTCACATCCAGGAACGTTATGTATCTTGGTTTTTTATTGTCAATCAGGTGGTTTAATAGTAAAATGTGGTCTGCAGTTCCTATGTTTTCCTTGCCACCTCCCTGTAGTTCACTAATTTGTATCAGGGGTTTTATTCTATGATGTAGGATTCTTTCATAAAATTTCCCTATGTTGCTGCTGAGGGTAATTCTCCTTTCATTGGCACATTTGCCTTTTTTTCCCTTTACCTTTGTATATACTTACAATGTGGCCATTCCTCCATTCATTAGAGATTTTGTTTGTATGTCCCGTTTGATTAAACATTGTACAATATATTTTCATAGTGCCATTTGTTGCATTTTTGAATATTTCATTTGGTATGTTGTCTGGTCCCGTTGCCTTTTTTAGTTTCCTCTTTACCCGCAGCATCTCTTCGAGGTCTATTTTTGGTATGTTTTGCGGTCTTAGTTGGTTTGTAACTCTCTCAACCTCTGCCGATATTCTATTGGTCCATGCCTCATACTCCAGTTTACCTTCTCTTGCTCGGTATAGGTCCTTGTAGTAGTTTGCTATGTGGGATTTGATTTCTTCCTCATCAGTGATTTCTCTGTTGTCCTCTGTGATGTAGTTGTATTCTGCCTGTCCCTTCTTGGCTAACTTTTTCCTCATTTTCCATATCTCATTTCTTGGGTCTCTGCTGGTAATAATTTTGTTCCGGTTCTCTTGAACTTCTTTTTTCTATTTTTCATCCGTTGCCTTTCTTAATTTCCTTTGTGCCTCGTAGTAGCTCTCTAGAGCTTCCTTTTTTTCCTCTTTGCCGGCCTTCTGGAAAATTTTCCTTTTCTCTCTCACTTCCTCCCGCAGGCCTTTTGTTTCCAGGTCTTTTCTTCTTTTCTGTTGGTTTATGCTTATTGTTCTCTGTCCTATTGTCTCTTTTAGGGCTTCCTTTATTACTGTTTCATATTCTTTGTATTCACTGTTTTTTATTTGTAATTTTTTTGGGCAGTAATTTGTTGTATTCCTTCCAACCTTCTTCATTTTCTAGGTTCCATCTTTTAATTCCTTTTGTTCTTCAGCTGGTCTCTGGTATTTGGATGCAAGCTGCTATCGTGTTGTGGTCTGTCTCCCCATGTTTGTTTTTGGGTCTGAGGGTTCCTGCTTCATCAACTTCTACTCTTGTTGTTCTTTGTTCCATTTCGTCCCATGCTATTATGTAGTCTATTACAGATTTTTCATCGTTATGTCTGTTCTCTCTTGTCCACAGGCCTGTTTCAGATTTGAGGTTAATTGCCTTGCAGTCTGCTTCTTTTAGTAGGTTTTTTAGGATTCTCCCATTTCTACTTTCTTTTTGTTGGTATTGTCCTGCTCTAATTTCCAGTTTTGCATTGAAGTCTCCTGCTAGTAGTACATTTCCTTCCTGTTTGTAGCATTGGATTTGTGTTCTGATTATGGCGTACTGCCTTTCCACCTCTTCCTTATAGCATGTCTCTTGTGGTCCGTAGTAGCATCCTATGAAGTCTGGTTTGTTTTGGGTTTTCTATTTTTAGCCAGAGTATTTCCACGTACCTATTTAACGTAACAGTAGGTGGCGACAGTGTTCCGCCTGCTAGCGAGTAACAATTAAGATAAGAGGAAGAAGAAGACGAACGTCCCACAGGAGAAAATGGCGAATGTGGTGGAGGCGACCACTCGGCAGCAGTTTGAAGATTTTTTAGCCAAAGCTGGAAAATGTCTGACTGTGGTGCACTTCCAGGCGGCGTGGGCGCCTCAGTGCGAACAGATGAACGACGTGATGGTGGAGCTGGCTAAAGAGTACCCGAGCAGCACGTTCGTGAAGCTGGAGGCCGAAGCTGTACCGGAGGTGTCGGAGAAGTACGAGATCTCCGCCGTCCCCACCTTCCTGTTCTTCAAGGGAGGAGAGAAGGTGGACCGGCTGGACGGAGCCAACGTCCCGCAGTTCTCCAAGAAGGTTCGGGGGATGGCGGTAAGCGGGACGGTGGAGGAGGCCGGCGGGCCCGCGGATTTGAATCAGCGCCTGAAGAAGCTGATCAACGCGGCGCCCTGCATGCTGTTCATGAAGGGAGCTCCACAGGAGCCCCGCTGCGGCTTCAGCCGCCAGATGGTGGCGCTGCTCAAGGAGCGAAACATCCAGTTCAGCAGCTTTGACGTCCTGTCCGACGAGGAGGTGCGGCAGGGGCTGAAGACCTACTCCAACTGGCCCACCTACCCTCAGCTGTACGTCACTGGGGAGCTTGTGGGTGGCCTGGACATCGTCAAGGAGCTGGCGGAGTCTGGGGAGCTGGAGAACACCTGTCCTAAGGCTGTCACCCTGGAGCACCGCCTGAAGACCCTCATCAACCAGAGCCCGGTCATGCTGTTCATGAAGGGCAACAAGCAGGAGGCCAAGTGCGGCTTCAGCAGGCAGATCCTGGAGGTCCTGAATGCCACAGACGTGGATTATGACACCTTTGATATTCTGCAGGATGAAGAGGTGCGCCAGGGCCTCAAGTCTTACTCCAACTGGCCAACCTACCCTCAGCTGTATGTGAAAGGAGAACTGATCGGGGGCCTGGACATAGTGAAGGAGCTGATGGAGAATGGAGAACTGGCATCAGTGCTGAGAGGACAGTCCTAGCTGTGGGAGCCAGTGTTTGGAGACCCCTTATTCACTAGCACCTGGGTAGATTGATTTTCAGTCTCGTAAACAAGGCTGGATATGGTTTTTCTTCCAAATGATTGACCACTGTCAATCGTTTCCTCACTCCAACTTGGTTAAATCACTTTGTTGTCCAGCACTGTTCACTGGTTTTAGTTTATCTGGTGTCCTTATACCTTACTTCTTTTCCCCTGCAAGTATTCAGAGCATTGCACTGATCAGGTTTACATCTACTGAAAACTGTCGGTTTGTGCAGCAGCACACCTCTCATGCTCTGTACTTTTATTTACCTGCCAAGTATGAAAATTTGTCATTTGAAACGACTTCAAACAATAATTCTGGATTTGCAGAGCTAGAACTTTCAATTCTATTGGTCAAAAATGTTATTAAACAATGAACAAAAGTAATTTGACTTGTATTGTTTTTAATGCTATCTAGAGAACATGCAAACTCCAAGGAGATGCATGTTGATGGAACCAGCCAACCTTCTTGCTGTCAGAAAAATGTGTTAACATCATACTGCTTGTGCAATGACGCTACGTGAAATGCAAAGACAATGTAAGACTAAACAGTTATTTTCACATCAATTTAAGCAAAAATTACCTGAACAGAAAGTTACCTAAAATGTGAATGATATAAAACAAAGTATGAAATTAACTGAGTATAAAGTGAACAGAAAATTTAGCGTTATTCAGTTACCCAAGTGTAAAATGTAACAATTTAAAATAATTGTGCAGCTGATTTGAGAATGTGAAAATATGAAAGGAATTGAGTATAAAATTAAAATGACCTGAACAGAATATAAATTGGCTAACAGAAGTCCTAAAAATATATATGTAAAACTAAATATAAAGTTAATCTAATATATATTTTTTTTGCTGCAGAGAATTGTTTTTTTTTTAAAGTAGTATATTAAAGAATATTCAGACTTTTTCAGATGAATAAAATATTGATTACTTTGTATATTTACAGCCAAAGCATGATGTCATTAAAACACCAAACAGCTCATAATTGATGAACAATATAATTCTTGGAAGAAAAACTAAATTGCCCAAAATGTTTAAGTGAATGGAAACAAATTTTCACTTATATAGCGCCAAATCACAACAAAGTTGCCTTCGCTTCACACAAGTAAGGTCTAACCAACTCCTAGAGCAAACACACAGGCAACAGTGGTAAGGAAAAACTCCTAATGAGTTGAGGAAGAAACCTCAAGCAGACCAGAGTCAGAGGGGTGACCCTCTGCTTGGGCCATGCTACCAACACAATTTACAAAATTCACAAAACGACTATACAGGAAATGTTGCCAGTGCACAGGACAGGAGGGTTACAGAAACAGACACCACACCCATCTCTGGATGGAGCCGCGCCTCAGAGAGAAAAGAATCTGGTATCAGAAAGACAACAAATACAGTATAATTAGTCAGCGTTAAGCAACAAGAAGAACAAAAATACTAAGGTGATCGCCGGCCACTAGCCCTAAGCTCCACTAAAAGACTCAGACTTTAAAGTTGAGGCCCCGGCCCGCTCCGTTTCCTAATAAAATGAATTTAAGAGTAAAAAGCATAGTAACATTCTATACCAGTATGCTAGCCATACGAAAGGAAAAATAAGTGCATCTTAAGTCTGGACTTGAAAGTCTCTACAGAATCTGTTTTACGGACGCAGGTAGATCATTCCACAGAACAGGGCACGATACGAAAAAGCTCTGTGAAATACTCAACAAATCCTCATTGATGATGCAGTTTTTTAAATTCTTGTCTGTTTTATGAACACCAGCTAAATGGATAAATTTGGCTAAATTAACTTGAGTTTTTGCTAAGTTGACTTGCGGAAAGTGAGGCAGTTTCTCAACTGTGAAGCCAACATGTTAGATTTCTAGTATATGCAATAAATCATGACACACAAATTTGGAATCCATTTGTCATATAAACCTGTCTTTACATTAAAACAAATAAAATAAAATCTACATTGTTAGGCTACATAGTAGAGAAGCTTGAATCTTCGACTGGACTGGGTTGCTTGACGTGAGGACGTTTCGCTTGAAATCGCAGAAGTTTCCTCAGCTAAAATTCTTACTCTGGTAGTGTGGCTTCTGTCTTGACTTGTAGAAAAGAATAAACAGAAGCCACAAAAGCTGGAGTTTTAAACCTAGCCAGAACCCTCCTACCGAGAGGCAGACTGCTATAGGCAGGCTAGTGACTAAACAATAGCTCTAATTAGCACCTATTGTGCTCTAGTTAGAACCCTCCTAATGACAGGGTAGCTGTCCCGCCTAATGATGGGACGGAAGCCTCTTCTGATGACGTGAATGACTCATTACCATGAACAAAAGACTGAAACTGCTTTGACCCGAGTACCCCATTGTAAACGGGACAAAGCGTGTCTCAGACCCCTTCCCCGGTTAAGGCTGGGTTTCAACTGTTTCACACAGAATGCCTCTTTGACCCCTCTCTCAAACCATTTCTTCTCTCTGGCTAAGATTTTAACTTCCTTGTCCTCAAACGTGTGGTTAGTATCTTTAAGGTGGAGATGAACTGCAGACTGAGGTCCACTGGCGCCCTCTCTGCGGTGCTGGTATAGCCTTTTGTGTAAAGGTTGCTTAGTCTCACCTATGTAGTGTTCGTTACAGTTTTCCTGACATCTGATAGAATACACTACATTGCTCTGTTTGTAACTAGGGATCCTGTCTTTAGGGTGAACTAATTTCTGTCTCAAGGTGTTAACCGGTTTAAAGTAAACTGGGATTTTGTGCTGTCTGAAGCAACCCAGTCCAGTCGAAGATTCAAGCTTCTCTACTATGGAAACCACCTGGACAACTGAGAGCCTACACAGAAACATTGTGAGGCTGCAGTAGTTGTGAAAGTTGGGTTTGTCACCACCTTGTGGCTGTCGCTGTGTAAAACAGTAAAGTGCAGTATTACTGATGAGGCCAAAAACTTGTATCACAGATCCACACTCTTCCATGTTCTCAAACATACAACTATAAAAAAAGAAAAAAGTTATAATTTTTTTTGAGTTAAAGACATATTTGATGAAGTCAAAAATTAACCTCAGCATAACTTTATATATAGAAAAAATTTCAGTGGCAGATAGTGATGCAGATAAACATACATTTAAGAGAGAATAGGGTGTGTGTTTGTGTGTGTGTGACTAAAGCAGGAAACTTTCAGGGTTGTTTATTTGTGTTATGCAGATTCATTTCAAATGTGGAAGCACTTTCAGATGGACCTATGAGGTCATCTCTTGATGTCATGAATTTTTTTTTTACCACTTTTGTAAAATCTCTCTCTGTGTGAGTGTGTAATTTAGGATGGTTATGGGCATGTGTAGTATGCGGCTGATCTGGTTTGATTAGCAACAGGAGCTTCTAAAATCAATGTTTGAATGTGTAACCCAATAACCTACAGGTGCTGGTCATATAATTAGAATATCATGAAAAAGTTGATTTAATTCTATTCAGAAAGTGAAACGTGTATATTATATTCATTCATTACACACAGACTCATATATTTCAAGTGTTTATTTCTTTTAATTTTGATGATTATAACTGACAACGAATGAAAACCCCAAATTCAGTATCGCAGAAAATTAGAATATTGTGAAAAGGTTCAATATTGAAGACACCTGGTGGCACACTCGAATCAGCTAATTCGCTCAAAACACCGGCAAATACCTTTAACTGGTCTCTCAGTCTAGTTCTGTAGGTTACACAGTCATGGGGAAGACTGCTGACTTGATGTCTTGCCTGGGCTAAAGACAAAAAGGACTGGACTGCTGCTGAGTGGTCCAAAGTTATGTTCTCTGATGAAGGTAAATTTTGCATTTCCTTTGGAAATCAAGGTCCCAGAGTCTGGAGGAAGAGAGGAGAGGCACAGAATCCACGTTACTTGAGGTCCAGTGTAAAGTTTCCACAGTCAGTGATGGTTTGGGATGCCATGTCATCTGCTGGTGTTGGTCCACTGTGTTTTCTGAGGTCCAAGGTCAATGCAGCCGTCTACCAGGAAGTTGTAGAGCACATCATGCTTCCTGCTGCTGACCAACTTTATGGAGATTCAGATTTCATTTTCCAACAGGACTTGGCACCTGCACACAGTGCCAAAGCTACCAGTACCTGGTTTAAGGACCATGGTATCCCTGTTCTTAACTGGCCAGCAAACTCGCCTGACCTTAACACCATTGAAAATCTATGGGGTATTGTGAAGAGGAAGATGCGACACGCCAGACCCAACAATGCAGAAGAGCTGAAGGCCACTATCAGAGCAACCTGGGCTCTCATACCACCTGAGCAGTGCCACAGACTGATTGACTCCATGCCACGCCGCACTGCTGCAGTAATTCAGGCAAAAGGAGCCCAAACTACGTATTGAGTGCTATACATGCTCATACTTTTCAGGTGGCCAGCATTTCTAAAAATCCTTTTTTTGTATTGGTCTTAAGTAATATTCTAATTTTCTGAGATACTGAATTTGGGATTTAAAGTTAGTTGTCAGTTCTAATTAGCAAAATTAAAAGAAATAAACATTTGAAATATATCAGTCTGTGTGTAATGAATGAATATACAAGTTTCACCTTTTTCAATGGAATTACTGAAATAAATCAACTTTGTCATGATATTTTAATTATATGACCAGCACTGATCAAAGGGGGGTGGGGGGGGGGGGGTGTTACACTGGCTCCTTAACTAGTATTATGGCATTTAATTACTTTTGACAAATCATTTACTTTTGAATGTGATATGGTTGCATTAATAATGCAACTATATCACATCCAAAATAATATTGTAATATTACTGTCTTAATAAGAGGCCATGACTGTAGGTGCATGAATTTCTGCACGAGTTTCTGAGCAAGAAAATCTAATCTGACCGCGAGTTCAAATAATTTTATTCCGTGCTGGAGCTTGGAGTTTCCCGTTTACCAACATGTCTCAAACACAGCAAGAACGGAAGACAGCTTTCTTTATTTGAATTTTAAGGCAATCTAAGGGTCGCTGACCTTTTGTATTGTGAAATGTCTCTTTTAGCACCTTTGTGAAAGACATTTCCACTAATTTTCTGTCCCAGAACTTTGATGAAGGCTTTTAGTTTAAATTCTCAGATATGACAACGCTTTTATTCTTACATGAGGTCATTGTCATCAAGAGGTTGCTGATGTTTAGTATTGTTGTGTTTATGCTCAACTGCCACTGTGAAGAGCTTTTTTGAGAAAAGCAAAGGTTAAATGTATTGCTGCTTCATGAAACACATTATATTGCTCTTTTTTTAATTATACAGTAGTAGCGCATGTACAGTAGTGTTCAGAATAATAGTAGTGCTATGTGACTAAAAAGATTAATCCAGGTTTTGAGTATATTTCTTATTGTTACATGGGAAACAAGGTACCAGTAGATTCAGTAGATTCTCACAAATCCAACAAGACCAAGCATTCATGATATGCACACTCTTAAGGCTATGAAATTGGGCTATTAGTAAAAAAAAGTAGAAAAGGGGGTGTTCACAATAATAGTAGAGTGGCATTCAGTCAGTGAGTTCGTCAACTTTTGTGGAACAAACAGGTGTGAATCAGGTGTCCCCTATGTAAGGATGAAGCCAGCACCCATTGAACATGCTTTTCTCTTTGAAAACCTGAGGAAAATGGGACGTTCAAGACATTGTTCAGAAGAACAGCGTTGTTTGATTAAAAAGTTGATTGGAGAGGGGAAAACGTATACGCAGGTGCAAAAAATTATAGGCTGTTTATCTACAATGATCTCCAATGCTCTAAAATGGACAAAAAAAAAAAAAAAAAAACAGAGATGCATGGAAGAAAATGGAAAACAACTATCAAAATGGATAGAAGAATAACCAGAATGGCAAAGGCTCACCCACTGATCAGCTCCAGGATGATCAAAGACAGTCTGGAGTTACCTATAAGTGCTGTGACAGAAGACGCCTGTGTGAAGCTAATTTATTTGCAAGAATCCCCCGCAAAGTTTCTCTGTTAAATAAAACACATGTGCAGAAGAGGTTACAATTTGCCAAAGAACACATCAACTGGCCTAAAGAGAAATGGAGGAATATTTTGTGGACTGATGAGAGTAAAATTGTTCTTTTTGGGTCCAAGGGCCGTAGACAGTTTGTGAGACGACCCCCAAACTCTGAATTCAAGCCACAGTTCACAGTGAAGACAGTGAAGCATGGTGGTGTAAGCATCATGATATGGGCATGTTTCTCCTACTATGGTGTTGGGCCTATATATCACATACCAGGTATCATGGATCAGTTTGGATGTCAAAATACTTAGAGAGGTCATGTTGCCTTATGCTGAAGAGGACATGCCCTTGAAATGGGACAATGACCCCAAGCACACTAGTAAACGAGCAAAATCTTGGTTCCAAACCAACAAAATTAATGTTTTGGAGTGGCCTGCCCAATCCCCGGACCTAAAACCAATTGAGAACTTGTGGGGTGACATCAAAAAAGCTGTTTCTGAAGCAAAACCAAGAAATGTGAATGAATTGTGGAATGTTGTTAAAAAATCCTGGAGTGGAATAACAGCTGTAAGGTGCCACAAGTTGGTTGACTCCATGCCTCGCAGATGTGAAGAAATCATGAAAAACTGTGGTTATACAACTAAATACTAGTTTAGTGATTCACAGGATTGCTAAAAAAGCAGTTTGAACATAATAGGTTTGAGTTTGTAGCGTCAACAGCAGATGCTACTATTATTGTGAACACCCCCTTTTCTACTTTTTTTTTTTTTACTAATAGCCCAATTTCATAGCCTTAAGAGTGTGCATATCATGAATGCTTGGTCTTGTTGGATTTGTGAGATCTACTGAATCTTCTGGTACCTTGTTTCCCATGTAACAATAAGAAATATACTCAAAACCTGGATTAATCTTTTTAGTCACATAGCACTACTATTATTCTGAACACTACTGTATGTAATTAACAAACAATCTGAGTGTGTTCTGTCGATCAGTAAATCGAGAGCTTTGCCCCCCTACTCAGCTCTCTCTTCACCACGATGGTCCGATACAGCGACCGCATCACTGCAGATGCTGCACCGATCCGTCTATCGATCTCACGCTCCATCCGTCCCTCACTCGTGAACAAGACCCCGAGATTATGCATTGATGCATTAATTAGATTATGTAAATTATTCTGTATGTATATTTTTATTTATTAAAATTTCTTACAAGTTTAATAGATTTTATACTGTGAATAAACTACTGAATATAAACTACTGTGCACTTCCATTTGGTTATTTAATTATTGTCTGATCTTGTCTTGCTGCACTTTTTTTTGGGAACCTCCATACTTACACTACAACATATTAAACTTTCACCTCTTTAGATCAGTTTTTTTCAGGGGTTTAGAGCCAAATCAAAAGCAATAAAACATATCAACGTAAATGGTTAGCGGTAGCTTCAGCTCAGTGCTCTAGCAGTTTCTGTTTGTAGCATTATCATAGTTAACTTTTCAGTTAGCTGATTAGTGGTTTATTTGCAGGTTAGCTGTGCCCACTACTGCCTTTCAAGGTCATCAAAGGTCAAATCGAAGTTGTTGCCATATCTGATAATAAACAAATCGTGTAAATGGGATTTACTCAATTCCATGTGTTTATATAGCGCCAAATCACAGCAAAAGTCACCCCAAGGTGCTTCACAAGGGTCAGGTCCAACCTTACCAACCGCCTTCAATCATATAAGCAACAGTGGTAAGGGAAAAGCTCCTTTTTTGAGGAAGAAACCTTAAGCAGACCAGACTCAGAGAGGTAACCCACTGCTTAGGCCATTCTAAAAATGTCTGTCATTGTTAGAACAAACAAGAGCAATCAGAGATTTCGAGAGACATCCGGCAATGGTTGACGAGGACTCAAAAGATATGCGATTCACATCGTGACCCGGATTTTACCTGGATCTTGATTCCACAACACAATGCATTAATTGCATACTGATCCAGAATGGAACGACTGATCAAGATGTTACAATCTGATATTTAATTCATTAGCTGAAACAAAATAGTGTCTTCCTGATCTTGGTTTTACATCGTGAAGTAGTTTTTGGTACATTCATGAAGTAGTTTTGGCGTAATCCTTAAAAGTCTACAAAGTGAAATCCTGATCCAGGACCCGGATCTGGATCCAGATCACCTCCAAACTTTAATGGAGTCTTCTAAGGCCCAACACCAATGTGTGGTGAAAATCTGTTAAGTAGTTTTGACGTGATCCTCAAAATCTGACAAAGTGACGTGTACAAATTGAGATCCTGATCCGTATCACCTCCAACTGAATGGAGTTTTTCATGGCCTAATATCTATCTGTGGTGAAAATTTCATCAAAATCTGTGCAGTAGTTTTGACGTAATCCTGCTACCAGACAAATAAATAAACATCAATTTTTATTTTTTAAAAATTTAACTTTTATTTAACCATTTGATTACGTCCGTGGACGTGATCAACAAAGTATAACAGAAAATTTTCAAACATGCAAAACAAGAACAGAGAAAAGTCAGATTTTAGTTCAGTAGTAATTGTTGTCCAAAATTTTCCTAGATGGCAAGAATGTTCACATGGAGATTGGTCAAGCTTCTTTCTCAGGTTGCATCCTCAGATAGGCAGGATCCTCAAACAGGGGTCAAACAAACAGGATCTCTTGTCTGCCACAAGCATCCTCGAAAGAGTCTAACAACAGCACATCAAACAAAGAAAGAGAGTGGAATCAATCAGCCAGAACTAAGTAAACCAAGAAAATAGACAGGATACTAATGTGACTAGCCCTTTGCTTCACTAACGGACCCAGAATTTATGATGAGACTGAGACCTGCTACCATGTTAGTAACAAGATTAAGAAGGACAGGAAAAATGATTCAGTATAACACTAATATTTTAGACCTACAAGAATTTCATGCTTAAATCACAAAAATGCATAATTCTGCCACAGTAAGAGGTGAATTTTTGTGTATTAATATATTTTCAGATGTTTTTATTCATTTATTTTAATGGTCAAAACTGATTAAGGGGGAGACAAACTCCAGCATGATGGAAAATACAGCCGACTTCAAATAAGTGGTTAATGATTCCTGACAGATGTATGTTGACAGAGTTCATGAAGGTCCGAACAACTCAAACACACATCAGTAATTCCCATCCACCAATACTTTTAAAAGTGTACTTTCATTTTTGCACATGGTGTAGTCTGCTGCTTTACTTTTTTTTTCATTTCAAGAATTTTAACTTTGTTGAATCTATTTAAAGTGATGGTGGGACACCGTGTCAGTGGAGTATCACTTATATTGCAAATGTGTTCCGCTAAATCCAGTGTGTTCACATGGCATGGGTCCTGTCACCACTAGGTCAAGGGTCCTGCATCTACCACTTACCACCTTGGCTAATAATTTACTGGTTGTCTTTTTAAAAGTCCATGTGGAACATTACAAACATCCAGCAAGTGTCGTGTGGATTATACATTTTTCCTGGTTTTATTTCCGGATATTGGCATTTTGCCTGAACTATGTTGAAGACAGTGTTTTCATATTTTCTCTCTTTATATAGTTTGTGGCAACAGGCCATCTTTCCGTGCACATATCCTGAATTGTTGCCTGCCAATACTGTGGATGTTCACAAGGTAAGAAACAGTGACTTTAAAGAAATCTAATATTTAATATCATGATTTTGGGTTTTGGTTGAACATATTTAAAAAATTTTATGATTTGCACTTGGTGATGATGGAACATAGAATTTGACATATTTTTGCTTTTTTTTTTTTGGTGCAGACTTTATGATTGATACATAATTACCTTGAAGTCCAGCTGTAGTGCAGGGTATTGCAATCACTCAGTTGTGTATGTACATATTAATTATCATCTGATCTTGGCATGCTAAACCTTTTTGGGAATCTCCATCTTTACATTACATCATTAAAATTTCAGCTCTTTAAGTTTGTTTTTCTGGGGTTTTGTAGGAAAAAATAAGACAAGCCAAAACTAACTTCCTATAATAAAAGATTGTGGTTTGCGGTATCCTCAGCTAATTGTTTTTGTGGTTTATCAGTTTAGTGTTATCTAGGGTTACCGTACATTCTCTTTTTCCAGAACATGTCCTCTTTTTGTGACCTAAAACAGCAAACATTTGTCAACTATTTAAACCACACCCCAAACATATCCCAATGGTGCCATCAATTATTTGAATTCCCCCAACCTTCCATCCACTACTGGTAATCTACATTTGCTGTCACTGCCTTCTACAAAGTGTCCTCTTTTGTGAAAACTATAATATGGTCACCCTAGCATTATCAAGTGAAGTAAAGTCTGGGAAGATGCATTGGCGCCATGATTCGCAGCATCCACGACACCACATCTCTAAAATAACCATCTATTTTCTGCAGCCAGGTGAAATGTGGGTGCCCCTTTGTCCTTCTCCAGTCACTGGTGTAAAAAACACTCAGGTACCTGCGCGATGGATCATGCGCCCAGAAACGTGTCAAATTGTCAAAGCTGACGCTCCTTCACAATGCAAGTGATACGTCTCATCGTAGTATCCCTAGGTAACTGCTCAGTTGATACAAAGTCATTCCAGCGGTACCCAAGGATCTTCCGAAAACACCTAGTACCAAAACATTAAGATTAAGATAAACTTTATTGATCTCACAGAGGAGAAATTCATATGTTACGTCAGCTCTTAAAAAACACACAAGATGGGTGCAAGGAGAGGAAAATGTTCATCAAACAGCGTGTGCAAGGATAAGCAATAATAATAATACTTGTAACAGTACAAGACATAAGAAATGAGGGAGAAAATGAATATGTATGTATATATATACACACACACACCCACATACATGCACACACATATATATATGCATTGCATATACACATATACATACACATACCTATGCACATACACATACGCATATATATAAACATGACTGGGATTGAAAAGGAGATAGGAGCATCTTCTTTACAATATGTGAAATGGAGTTTAGGTGTGGTGAAGTGACATTAGTGCTGGGATTTGTAAACAAGTTGTTATTGCACATGATTTGTGGACATATTATTGCATGTGGTTATTTCATAGTATTATTGTACAGCCTGACAGCAGCAGGGGGGAACGGCCTGCGGTATCGTTCCTTCTTGCACAGAGAGTGCCTCAGCCTGTCATTGAACGAGCTTTTCAGCTCCACTACAGTCCAGTGCAGAGGGTGAGAGGAGTTGTTCATGATGGATTTGAACTTGGTTAACACCCTCCTCTCAGCCACCTCCTCCAGAGAGTCCAGAGGACAGCCCAGGACACAGCTGGACTTCCTGACCAGCTTGTTCAGTCTCTTTCTCTCCCGCTCTGTGCTGCCCGGGGCCCAACAGACGACAGCATAGAGGAAAGGAGAGGCTACAACAGAGTCGTAGAAGGTCTTAAGCAGAGGCCTGCTCACTCCAAAGGATCTCAGGCTCCTCAGGAGGTGGAGGTGACTCTGACCTTTTTTGTACAGGGCGTTGGTGTTGTGAGTCCAGTCCAGTTTGCTGTTGAGGTGAACACCCAGGTATTTGAAACTGTCCGCAGTCTCTATGTCCTCCCCCTGGACGTTCACCGGTAGGTGAGGTGGTGGTTTCCTCCTGAAGTCGATCACCATCTCCTTCGTCTTACTGGTGTTGAGACACAAGTGGTTGCGCTCACACCAGTCCACGAAGTCTGTGATGACCGACCAGTACTCCAGCTCGTTCCCCTCAGACACGCGACCCACAATGGCGGAGTCATCAGAGAACTTCTGGAGGTGGCAGCTGTCCGTGTTGTAGGTGAAGTCCGAGGTGTAGAGGGTGAACAGGAAAGGCGAGAGGACGGTGCCCTGGGGGGGGCCCGGTGCTGCACCTTACCACCTCAGACTGACAGCCGCGCAGCCGCACGTACTGCGGGCGGTCAGTGAGGTTGTCGATGGTCCAGGCGGCGAGATGTCCATCCACACCTGCGTCCTCCAGTTTTCCCCGCAGCAGCGCCGGTCTGATGGTGTTGAAAGTGCTGGAGAAATCAAAGAACATGACTCTCACAGCGCTCCAGCTGGTCTCCAGGTGGGTGAGCACTCACTGCAGTAGGTAGATGACAGTGTCATCTACCCCGGTGTTGGGCCTGTAGGCGAACTGCAGGGGGTCCAGGGTGTCGCTCACCACGGTGCGGAGGTGAGACAGGACAAGCCGTTCCATGGTCTTCATGAGGTGAGAGGTTAGGGGAACTGGTCTGTAGTGAGCTGGTGCTGAATACAGTCCCAGGGGAGGAGGGACGAGGTCCAGGGTGCAATGGAGGTGACCGGGGGGTAGAAGGTGGGTGGTCAGAGGGACTGGAGGGCTGGCTGCTGGAGACATGTGGAGAGCCGGGAGCAGGCAGGGGTGCAGACGTGGAGGAGCCAAAACAGTTAAAGTAACTGTTTAGGTCCTCTGCGAACCGAGAATCTCCATCTGCAGTCCTGCTGGCACCCTGCCCAATTCCGGAGGCAGTCTTGAGGCATCTCCACATGTCTCTGACATTGTTCCGGGCCAGCTGCATACACCTCCATACACCTTCTTGGCTGCACGGATCTTCCACTGGAGCTCCTGTTGGACTGTATGCTGCTCCTCTCTGTCTCCCGAGTTGAAAGCCCTCTTCTTCTGGTTCATCCACTCATTAGTTGGTTCGCGTCCATTTCTCACAACCATACAAGATAGGCAGCATCGAGACCCTAAAGACTTGAATGAGTTCAATAACCAGAGATTCTCATACCATAAAGTCCAGAAGGCCAGGAGAAAGGACAGGAATCTGGAGTTGCAACAGAGGTCTATAATGTGGATTGAAAAACAGTGTAACCACAGCAAAAAAAGCAGGCAAGAAATGGGTGTCCAGAACAATAAGCAAGGTCAGTAATGTAGAATCAAAAAATGTAACATGGAACACTAGAAAACAGAGTGGAACCTAATACAATCTGGCAGCTAGGAGACATTATAACGGTGTTTACAGAAGATGGTAATTCTAAAGAATGTTGATTAATTAATTTAATTATATCTGGACGTTCAGGGACATGAACCCAAAATGTGACTCCCCTCCCATAAAGGGAGTGTATTCATTCAGTGGTAGCTACTTCATGTGACCTTAACCTAGTACTAATGACATCCAGTCATCACCTTAGGTCACTTGGTAACATTGTCACCTAGTGGCAGATTAGTTATCAGTAGTTATCAAGTACACAGTAAATTTTGCAGAGTAAAATGTACTCTGCTGGGATAACATTTGGTCCCAGTCCAAATAAAGTCAAATATACTTTATCACAGTGCTAAATCAACTCTATCACAGTGTGAAATCAACTCTTATTGGAGTAGAAGCACTTGCTTTGACAAGACAGTAGAGCTGATTTCATTCTATAATAGAGTGTATTTGACTCTATTTAGACTGGAACCAAATGTTATCCTGCCAGAGTATATTTTACTCAGCAATATTTACTGTGTAGCAGATTACGGGTTATTGAAGTTTAGAGCTTCTACAAAGATTAAGGGTTATCAAAGTTTGAAGCATTGAACTTAAGGTGAGCTCTGCCCATCACTGGTGACTATCACTTCCATACACACACACACACACATATATATATATATATATATATACACACAAGGTCTGTCAATAAAGTATCGGACCATTGGCTGGGAAAAAAAAACTGGCTTACCTGGAGGGTTGGAAACCTAATCACCCTCGAAGTACTCTCCTTGGGACTCCACACACTTCTCCCAGCGGTGTCGCCACTGTTGGAAGCATTCCAAAAACGCCTTTTTTGGGATGGCGCACAGCTCTGCCGTCGTTGCAGCCATGATGTCCTCTCTTGTCTCAAATTGGGTTCCTTTTAATGGTATTTTAAGTTTTGGGAACAGCCAGAAGTCGCAAGGGGCCATGTCAGGGGAGTAAGGTGCCTGTTGAACGACCGGAGTCTGGTTTTTGGTCAAATAAGTCTGAATTAAATGAGAGGAATGAGCTGGAGCATTGTCGTGGTGGAGGCGCCAATTTCCTCTGGCCCACAACTCCGGTCTCTTGTGCCGCACACCATCACGTAGACGACGGAGGACATCCCTGTAATACTCCTTTGTTATTGTTTGACCCTGTGGTGCGTACTCGTGGTATACCACACCACGGGAGTAAAAAAAAAAAAAAACAGTCAGCATTACCTTGATCTTGCTGCGCACTTGGCGCGCCTTCTTCGATCTTGGCGACGTGGAATGCTTCCACTGTGATGACTGGAATTTCGTTTCCGGATCGTACCCGTACACCCAGGACTCATCTCCGGTGATTATAGTGTCCATAAAGCTGGGATCAGTGTGAATGGAGTCCAGCATGTCCTGTGAGACTTCAACACGATGTTGCTTTTGCTCCGCCGTCAGCAACTTTGGCACGAACTTCGCCGCCACTCGTTTCATGGCCAAATCTTCCGTCACGATGGAATGTGCCGAAGTCCTGTTAATGTCCACTTCCTCCGCAATTTCTCGGACAGTCACACGACGATCCCGCATAACCACAGCGTGCACTTTGGAAACGATCTCGTCATTTCGGCTCGTTGATGGCCGACCGGAGCGCGGCTCGCTCTCCACCGTTACGCGCCCGTCTTTAAACCGGTTGTACCACTCCTTAATCCGTGTGCTGCTCATGGCTTCATCTCCGAAAGGCGTTTGGATTTTTCGAATCGTTTCTGCCTGGCTGTCGGCAAGTTTCTGGCAGAATTTAATGCAGTAGCGCTGCTCCAAGCATTCAGCCATTTTCTCTCAGGAAAAAATCAGACGAGGGGAGTGGAGCGCTCCTCCCACAAGCCGTGCTCACAGACGAATGACGTCACCGACAGGCATGGAAAAACTCACGCATGCGCACAAGGGTTCAACCTTGTCTGATGCAATCGCACGTTATTCAAATCCATATAATTAAAAAAAAAAATGGACCGTTACTTTATTGACAGACCTCGTATATATAATGACTGCCATACTCTTACAGTACAGTATTATGTGTGTGCACAGGGTTTGCATTACCTTCTATACAGTGATTTTTCTCTTGATTTTATTTTATAATTTTGTATTGTGAATGTCTCAGTAAAGCACAATGGCTTAGTGGTTAGCACTGTTGCTTCATAGCAAGAAGGTCCTGTCTGGTCCTTTCTGTATGGAGTTTGCATGTTTCCCCTTGTTTGTGTGGGTTTCCTCCAGGTTGAGCCGCCTTCCTCCCCCTTGCAAAGAATGCAAATATAAAATGATTGTAGCTGTGAGTAAAAGCACGAATGAGTTTGTCTGTCTGCTTGTGTCGCCCCTGCGACAGACTGGCAGCCTGTACCCTGCCTCTCACAGAATGGACCCCCCCTCCCTCCCTCCCCATGGATGGATGGATGGATGGATGGATGGAATGTCTCAGTAATATTCTTACACTTGACAATCTAAACAGTTATTTACAGGGATAACTTTCAGACTGCATCACACTTTTCCCTCTTCATTTACGTTAGTGGTCACTGTTGCAAAAATATCTTGTTGGTTTGTCTTTGCTGCCACCACACACACACACACACACACACACACGTGACACGTCCTGTCGTGCGTTTCAGTATCTGGGGACGTGGTACTTTAAAGCAGCGGTCAGCCGCAGAGAGGCCGACATCCAGAAGTTCAGAGCACTGGACAGCATCAGGTTCACCATGGAGAAGATTAACAATGACACACTGCTGCTCACCGGACATATGCGCATGTAAGAAATCTCATGTACACAAAGTCTTAGGGGGAATACAGTATCTAAAAAGACAGAAATAAAAGAAACTGTTTATTAAGATCTGAACACATATTATTCCTGAAGTGTGCAGTTTTGCTTCCTGTTTTAATTTATCAAAGCCATTTAATCCGTTTATGCCCAGATTTTTTTTATAAGTGGAAAAAGTTGCATCAGTACCTTTGAGATTTTTTAATTGTGAGTAGAAAATGACATACATACATACATACATATACACACACACACACACATATATATATATATATATATATATATATATATATATATATATATACACACACACACACACACACACACATATATATATATATATATATATATATATATATATATATATATATATATATATATATATTGTTGTGTGTTGGGGGGTTTGGCTGGATGTTTTTGTATTGTTTTCTTTTCTTTGCTCTCCAGGTGGTATGCAAACTGGTTTTTGTCTGTGGAGACGGTGCTGGCAGAAGAGTCCTTCACCCTCATCAGCATTATTAGCTGCACCTGTGGAGGATGTTCACGTGCAGGCCTACTGACTCGCAGCACCTGTGGATGATGCTCACGTGTAAACTTAAAGACTTTCAGCTGAAGCAGATAATGAGATGGCATTTAAGCCATGAGTGGTTCAAGCAGAATTGCCGGGAACTTGACCTTGTGACATTCGTTTGTGAGACGCTGAGGACCGCGCCAGAGTTTGACACATCGTGCCTGTGAAGGAGGACGGGTGAGGGACACATGCTGTCAGCACACATTAGAGGTGATTATTGTCTGAATGATCGTTAATAGTAATTTGGCATTTTGTTACGCTTCCTGCTGCTCCAGCTGCGGCACCATCGATACCGGTGCAGATAATTCCGTCACCCAGAGATTCGGCTTCCGAACCAATCATTTGTCATCTGGAGCCTTATGCGGGAAACGTTGAAGCCTGTGCTCCGTTTTTGATGCAATGTTCTCTGGTTTTTGCTCAGCGACCGGCTTCCTTCTCTTCTGATGGTAGCCATGTCTCATATGTGACAAATTTGCTCCGAGGTGACGCTTTAGCTTGGGTCACTGTGTTGTGGAGTAATAACTCTCCATTGTTAGGATCCTTTAAGGATTTCTCCCGGGAGTTCCGCTTGGTTTTTGACCATCCGGTAAAAACAAATACCGTTGCCCAACGGTTGCTGAATCTCAGGCAGGGGAGGCGGAGTGCGGCGGATTATTCTGTGGATTTCCGAATTTTTTCTGCTCAGTCCGGTTGGAATGCCGCAGCTTTAAGAGGAGTGTTTGTAGATGGTTTGAACGATCCATTAAAAGACGAGCTAGCAGTCCGTGACGAACCAAAAGATTTAGATGAACTAATATCTTTGGTTATTCGTCTAGATGATCGGATAAAGGAGCGTGGACGCGAGAGAGGGCGGACATCAGAGCGGACAATGTTTGTATTGTGTTGTTGGGGCTATGTTTGGTTATTGCATTTGGGAGTTTTTCTTTTCTTCCCGGGGTTGGATGGGACGGTCCCCTGGGGAGGGTTTGGGTGGGTTTTGTGTTTTTCTTCTATGTTGGGTTGTATATGGGACTTTTTTGGGGTTTTTGTTGATGCCAGCCGGCCTTTCAGCCGCGGTGCCCTGTCCTGCCGTTTGCTTTCTGTCATGGACCCCGGAGGGAGGTGTTGTTCTCGGGCCTGGTCTGTTCGGTCGCCAGGGGGCTTCCCGTTGATGGGGGGGTACTGTTGTGTGTTGGGGGTTTTGGCTGGATGTTTTTGTGTTGTTTTCTTTTCTTTGCTCTCCAGGTGGTATGCAAACTGGTTTTTGTCTGTGGAGAAGGTGCTGGCAGAAGAGTCCTTCACCCTCATCAGCATTATTAGCTGCACCTGTGGAGGATGTTCACGTGCAGGCCTACTGACTCGCAGCACCTGTGGATGATGCTCACGTGTAAACTTAAAGACTTTCAGCTGAAGCAGATAATGAGATGGCGTTCTGCATTTAAGCCATGAGTGGTTCAAGCAGAATTGCCGGGAACTCGACCTTGTGACGTTCGTTTATGAGACGCTGAGGACTGCGCCAGGGTTTGACACATCGTGCCTGTGAAGGAGGACGGGTGAGGGACACATGCTGTCAGCGCACACATCAGAGGTGATTATTGTCTGAATGATCATTAATAGTAATTTGGCATTTTGTTACGCAGTATATTTGAACATTGATGAGAATTGTGCAGTTTGCTTCTCACTGCCGTGGCGTACGGACTGATGATCCTCCACCTGTTGTGAGAAGCTGCTCATTTACATAAAGCTTAAATTCAGACCTGAATGTGTTGCTGATAGTGTGTGCCTCTGAAAGATATTTGCTGTAGCTCTGTTGACTTACCTCACCTTTTCCATCCTTCACAGAGTCAGTTTGTTGTGTCCACCTGGGGGGTGTTTGGCAGTGAATCTGAATCCAGAAGCGCCGAGGCTTCGATCCTTTTGGGCGCTGGAGAGCGCGCCGTCCTTCACTCCGCCAGACAAACCAAATATTTATGTTGTACACTAATTATTGCACTGGAGGGGAAATAAAATCGTTTTGTTTGTGGAACCGCTTTCTGGTTATTTAGCGCTGGGTTTGGTCAGACGTTGGTCCGCTCCTCAACCTGCGTCTGCACATAACATATATATATAATTTGAGAACCTTATGCAAAATATTTATGCAAACAGCTGCTTTATAACAAATAATTTTCAAAATGTGTGACACTGCTTTTTACTCAACATGTGCTTATTTTAAAAATATGTTTTAGAGGCGATAACTGCACAAAACAGACATGGATCTATCATATACGCCCTGACAGGGATGATTTGGAACTGGAAGGTAAGTATTAAACATATAACAGATATATTGATTGTGCACACAGACTAGCAGGCTTTCAATATATAAAATGAACAGGACTTTCAAAAGATTTTACTGTGTTTGTACCAGTTTTTATGACACACCATGACAATGATTCACATTTTTGTGCCAGACTTTTTCCTGCTGGTGAGAAGAAAAAGACAGTGAAAGAGTTTTTGTGTTTTTATTTTGTGCTCTACAAACAACACGGTTTGAAGTGTGTTTGGTGGATTTGCAGCCTCAAATAACAAAATTAAGTTCTAGTCATGGTAAACAAGCCCTGCAGAGCCCTCTTAAGGAGTGCATTCATGCTCATGTAGTTCATACATGTGTAATATCAAGGAACAAACAAAATATACTGTATGTTAATTGCATATTGGTGCAGAGTAAACAATAAAAAAATGTTTTCAAATGAAACCTTTTCAAAATAGACTGTTTATATGCTGATGTCTCATAGTAAAATTTGGTCAGTTATATGCATCTATTCATCTTTGCAATTTAACATTAAACATGACAAGTTCTTTTTCAAAAATTAATGCATTTAATGCACATTCTTTGTTTTTGTGTGTGTGTGTGTGTGTGTGTGTGTGTGTGTGTGTGTGTGTGTGTGTGTGTGTGTGTGTGTGTGTGTGTGTGTGTGTGTGTGTGTGTGTGTGTGTGTGTGTGTGACAACAGCAGGTAGTTGGCTTGTTATTTCCCACATGCAAGGTTTTCAGTTCAAAGCCACCTGCGCCACAACTGGAGTTATGTCAGGAAGAGCATCTGGTGTAAAACCTGTGCCAAATCAACATGCAGATCAAGCTCAGTCCAGCTGTGGTGACCCAGAGTGAAACAAGGGAGAAACCAATGGGACTTACTTGCCCCCCCAAAGCCGGATGGTGGATATGATTTCAGCCATACAAATAGAAAAAGTCAGATTTCTAAGAAACAGTTCTTTAAAAAAAAAAAAGACTAACACGTGGGACTCATTCCTTATCCATGTAGAAGAGACAGAGAAGAGTTGTGATACTTGCTCAACAGATCACTCATGATATTTTGAGAAATGTTGCGCAGTTATCATACACTGCGCAATCTCAGTGACAGCTCCTATCTATATTATAATAGCCAAGTGGCCTCTGTGTGCGTGCGTGTGTATCGTGTGTATGGCTGGGAGCACAGCGAAACCAGTGAGAGCTGACATTTTGTATGCCATTTCATATGCTTTTGTATTTTGGGTCAAGGATGAACACTGCAAAAATAGAAAGTTGACAGAACAAATATTTTTGTGTCATATTGGTACCATGAGTGAAAAGTGTATTGCTTTTAATGTCTCTCGCCACCATCTCTGTTTGTCAAATTAAAAGTACCGGCTTACAACAGATTGCAGAAAAGACAAAAAGCTGTGCGTGCAGATTTGATCACGCACAAACTGTGGAGAGCTGACATTTGCCGTTTGGCATGATTATGTATTTTGGGTCAGCGATGAACAGCGCCAAAACAGAACGTTGATAGGATTAATATTTTTAGAGAAGCTACATATATTAGCTAACAACACTGAACAATGGACATTGGCATTTACATTCTGGACTCACACCAATCCAGCAGGGGGTGGTAAATCATCTATATATTAAAAGCGTGAGTGTGTGTGTGCTTTTATTTAGTAAGTTCACTGTAAATACAAAATATAATTGTGAATACATTAAAATGCATGGATGACACAAGAAAGTGAAAACACTTATTTTCACTGTTATGTGGTCCATTTAAAAATCAAATGACAAAATAGAAGTAAAAAATAAATAATAATAATAATAATAATAATAATAATAATAATGTGTATATGATTACAACCTAAACAATTTATAAATACATTAATACAGCAAATTAACATTTAAAAAATTATGTAATTAACAGGAAATAAAAATGTTAAGTTCTTCATCAAAAAACTGTTGAGGTCTAAGGTTCTAAAAACATTCTGGACTCCCCCCCCACCATTCCAACTCATTATAGAAACTTAGCACAATTTATTACCACCCTTGAAAAATGTCAGCTACCAATTTTACAAACACTACCCAGTCTAGAGCCCATGGATCCCCACGGGCAACGTGTTAGTTTTATTTTTATCTCTTTTATTTATGATTATATATACACATGTTCTCTTCAGTGTTCTTTTAGTGTTAAAAGAGGAAAAATAAAAAGATAACATATTGAAAGAAAAAGCCTCTTTGACCTCATTAAAGGTACATCCATAACATGTGACACCATGAGTGAATGGTCGTTAAGAATGGTTGTGGACTTGTCATTGCTATCTAGTGTTTCCACTCGCTGCATTTATTTTTGTCATTTCTACGCTGTGACCACACACAAGCATCTCAATCTCCATTTCACAAATGCTGATTTTCTTCGCTTTCTTAGCCATTATTTGGGTGAGGAACACAAGCTTCAAATAGATCTTTTGTTGCCATATAGTATGTCTGTTTATGAACAGTTTATGGTACATTTCTGAGAGATGGATTTTGAATCAAGGCTTAATTGTTCTTTGTATAACGTTGACACTGTGATAAATCTGAATTCATATTTCAGCCTGCAGGAACTTTCACTTGTTGACTGTGTTCCACTAGAATACAGGTATAATTAAGTTTTTGTTTTAAGAACATAATGAAAATGCTCCATGTCACTAGTGAAGGAAAATAATTCCACACCCAAATCAACACAATCAGCAAAATTTAATGAGACCTTTCTCTTCATCAAATTTTATGGCTACTGAATACAAATATTTTTGAGTGATTCTGATAACAAATGCCTGTTGTTACATTACCTACTCAGTAGAGGGAATTCCCCTAAAACTAAATCATCTATACGTAATTTCTTTCGGAACATTTTCTATAATGACCTCTTTCTAATGCCTCATCAATTAACCATTCATATCAAATAAAAATGAACACAGTCTTCATTTGTCAAGCATGGTAACAGCTGATGAGGCTGTTTCATTGAGAGAAAGCAGCCACAATAGTAACGTCACTCCTATTTAATAATACGTCTAGTCAGTAGTTCATTATACCTGCCTAAACCTGTATTATTACTGTTGATGTCTTCTGATTTCTGTGGGGGTTTTGTGGTTTGGATTCAGGAAAGCCAAAGCAGCAAAGCCTGCTTCGGACAGGAAGGTTGGCCAACTGCTCTGAATGCATCGTTGTTCAAGAAATAGAACCGCCGCTACATCAAACAGAGGCCGAAGACTCTCTCAGCAGATACATTCTCTATGGTAAGAACCCCCCCCCCCCACCCCAATAAATAAATAAACACACATTTACATACATCTTGGCAAAAAACAAACAAACTCAATTTTCCTCAACTGCGCACATTTCATTTTATCAAACAAGTGTTAAGTCAGTTATAATGTTTATTTTGTTACTATATAAAATTACTTCACAGCTAAAGCAACATGGTACATTATTTATATAGACATTAAGAGGGACAGTGACAATAATAATAATGACCACAACAATAAAAATACAATGAAAAGAAGGAAGGGAAATAATGGGGGCATCAGATCTCTTCACTGTAATATTTTAACCATAACTCCTTTTTTGTTGATTACTTTTCAATCTAGCTCGGCAGAAAGACGTGAAAACAGAAGTGAAAACATTTCTGGAAAACAATGCTTGTCATCATATGACGAAATCTGTTACATTACCTCAACAAAAAGGTATGCCTTTTAAATATTTATGAAGAGCCCCTGCTGAACCGAAGAGCTGAACCTCAAAATATCTGATGTGTGTATTTGCAGAGTTCTGCAAGTAGACAACAACACCGAGGTAAGCGTGATGCTTGTACAGTGCCACCTTTAAAGAACACACCCCCTTACAGTTTTATATGTTTTTTCAAAATTGTTTTTTTCCACATAATATCCAAATGATGCTGATAATAACAATAGTAAACCAAAACAAAATCTGGTTTGTTATACACTGTGAATAAATTAAAAACTGTAAAATAAATACATATCTTGCTGTTTTTCTGGAAATTGAAAATTCCTAAAATGTGGCAAAGATTTGTTTTGACTTTCAGGTTAGAGAGTATAATTCTTAATTTTTTTTTGGATTAAGCATCATGAAATTTTGTGATTTTAAGAAACAATAAAAACATCTAAAAGTTCAAGGGGGTCAGTATCTTTTGTAAGCGCCCTCCTTCCATTGTTTTGACTATTTTTATTCTCCAAGTGATGTGCATAAATTAAATTACAGCAGCAGTGTTTTGATTTTCTTACAGTGTGTTGCTGACTCTTTGGACATCAGAGAAGCAGTACATAAACTTTTTGTATTTTTATGGAATCACTTGCACATCCACACTCTCATAGCAGACCAATATCACTGGCCAGTATTTGTTAACATCAAAAAGCATTATAAAGCCTGATGACTGGTGGTATTGAAAGATTTACAATTCTATTGTTCTGTGAAGATAAAGATTTTTCTAGGAGTCGTTTATTATTGTTGCACAATTTCAAAGCCTGGACAAAACATTTGGAAAAACAAGTGGAATCTGTAAAGATTATGTTCATTCTTTGGTGCATGATTTTATTAATTAAAACTTAAAATAATTGAAGTGTTGATTTGCTTACTGTCTGTTGTTATTATACAGTTACATTAAATCACAATCATAGCACAATCACTTTGTGCTATCAAAGCACAAAGACAAACACAATCATCTACTGTAGGAACTCGTGGTTGTAAGGTTAGTTAGGATTCTGCAATCGCTCATCAAGAGGAACAAAGAAGGAAGCATTACAGGGGAGACAGAGAATATACCAACAGGTAGACAAAACAGAAGTTAAATTCCCATCTGTGACTGTCTCAGGCTGGTCCCCTCTGTTGGTATTTGTAACTCCACTTTTGTATTCTTCTCTATTATCATTTTCATCTTCCTGTTTTCGATTTGCTGTGGAACCAAGCATTTAAAATGCTTGTTCACAACCCCAATTCCAATGAAGCTGGGACGTTGTGTAAAATGTAAACAACAACAAAAAGAATACAATGATTTGCAAATCCTCTTCAACTTATATTCAATTGAATACATCACAAAGAAAAGATATTTAATGTTCAAACTGATAAACTTTATTGTTTTTGTGCAAATATTTGCACATTTTGAAATGGATTCCTGCAACACGTTTTAAAAAAGCTGGGACAGTGGTATGTTTACCACTGTGTTACATCCCCTTCTCCTTCTAACAACATTCAATAAGCAGACAGAGCTACTCATTGCTGGCTGGTTCAGCCAATGACAGTGTCTGCTCTGGTCTTTTTTCATTGCTATGGTATGTACAACCCCTGGCAAAAATTATGGAATCACCGGCCTCGGAGGATGTTCATTCACTTGTTTAATTTTGTAGAAAAAAGCAGATCACAGACATGACACAAAACTAAAGTCATTTCAAATGGCAACTTTCTGGCTTTAAGAAACACTATAAGAAATCAAGAAAAAAGGATTGTGGCAGTCAGTAACGGTTACTTTTTTAGACCAAGCAGAGGAAAAAAATATGGAATCACTCAATTCTGAGGAAAAAATTATGGAATCACCCTGTAAATTTTCATCCCCAAAACTAACACCTGCATCATATCAGATCTGCTCGTTAGTCTGCATCTAAAAAGGAGTGAACACACCTTGGAGAGCTGTTGCACCAAGTGGACTGACATGAATCATGGCTCCAACACGAGAGATGTCAATTGAAACAAAGGAGAGGATTATCAAACTCTTAAAAGAGAGTAAATCATCACGCAATGTTGCAAAAGATGTTGGTTGTTCACAGTCAGCTGTGTCTAAACTCTGGACCAAATACAAACAACATGGGAAGGTTGTTAAAGGCAAACATACTGGTAGACCAGGGAAGACATCAAAGCGTCAAGACAGAAAACTTAAAGCAATATGTCTCAAAAATCGAAAAATGTACAACAAAACAAATGAGGAACGAATGGGAGGAAACTGGAGTCAACGTCTGTGACCGAACTGTAAGAACCCGCCTAAAGGAAATGGGATTTACATACAGAAAAGCTAAACGAAAGGCATCATTAACACCTAAACAGAAAAAACAAGGTTACAATGGGCTAAGGAAAAGCAATTGTGGACTGTGGATGACTGGATAAAAGTCATATTCAGTGATGAATCTCGAATCTGCATTGGGCAAGGTGATGATGCTGGAACTTTTGTTTGGTGCCGTTCCAATGAGATTTATAAAGATGACTGCCTGAAGAGAACATGTAAATTTCCACAGTCATTGATGATATGGGGCTGCATGTCAGGTAAAGGCACTGGGGAGATGGCTGTCATTACATCATCAATAAATGCACAAGTTTATGTTGATATTTTGGACAATTGAAAGGATGTTTGGGGATGATGAAATCATTTTTCAAGATGATAATGCATCTTGCCATAGAGCAAAAACTGCAAAAACATTCCTTGCAAAAAGACACATAGGGTCAATGTCATGGCATAGGGTCAATGTCAATGAGCAGATCTGATTTGATGCAGGTGTTAATTTGGGGGATGAAAATTTATAGGGTGATTCCATAATTTTTTCCTCAGAATTGAGTGAGTCCATATTTTTTTCCTCTACTTGGTCTAAAAAAGTAACCATTACTGACTGTCACAATCTTTTTTTCTTGATTTCTTATAGTGTTTCTTAAAGCCAGAAAGTTGCCATTTGAAATGACTTTAGTTTTGTGTCATGTCTGTGATCTGCTTTTTTCTACAAAATTAAACAACTGAATGAACATCCTCTGAGGCCGGTGAGTCCATAATTTTTGCCAGGGGTTGTAGTAATTTGATAGCAGGTGGGAAACCTCAGGTAGGCAGCCACACATGAAAATTAGGGAAGTGTTTAAGGAAATAAAAAAAAAAAAAAAAAAAAAAAAAAACAAGTTTAAGGAAGTCACTGAGCAATTCCATTTGATTTTCTTTAGCATTACGATGTGGGGCTTTTTTTTTTTCCCAGCAACCAGCCTTTTGACATCACAAAGCCTCAAAGATATCTGCTAGAGAGTGAATCTCTGGAATACTAGTTTGATAGCACTTAAGAATAGGGACTCAATATCCTCTTGATAAACATGTCAGGCCTTGTTTAGTCTGTTTTTGTGGCACATTGGCCTCTGCGTGACAGCAGCTGATGAAGGGGAAACTTTGGCAGAGGTATTAAGTGAAAATACAGGAATTAAGAAGTGAAAACAGGACAGAACAAGTCTATGTATTTGTAATAGCTCGTCTAAACTAAGTCTAAAGAAGACATAATTTTATTGAGGGACGTAATTATTCAGTGAGGTACAAAGTTTAAGCCTTGACCACAAGGACGGGTGACCTTTGTAACATAATCCAAATGTATATCACTAATATGTAGTTAGTGATTTCGATTTTAGCCTAAGTAAGTTTAGTGGTAGTTAGTTGAAGAATTAGATCTGGGCAAAAACAGAAGCTCGTTAAATTATTAATGCTTTGGTAGAGGATATTAGCAACTGCAATCCTACAGTGACCCTGGACTTAAACGGGCCAAAAGAATTGTTCCTCTTAGAAGCTCAGAGGATATTTATTTATTAAAGGCAACATATTAAATCTAATCTACAACCATATGCAGCATTTAAGAATTTAACTAGCATTTAAGGCCTGGAACACATTAAAAAAGTTGGGACACTAAAGCATTTACCAGAGGTGGGATGAAGTCAACATCAAGTCACTCTCAAGTCATGAATCAGCAATATAATGACCATCAATTGTTTGCAAGCTGACTTTAGACTTGACTTGGGACTTACTGATTCATGACTTGAGAGTAACTTGACAGTGACTTTGTCCCACCTCTGGCATTTACCACTTTGTAATGTTGCCATTCCTTCTTACAACACTTATAAAGACATTTTGGCATTGAGAATAAAAAGCGATGAAGTGTTTCAGGTGTCATTTTGACCCATTCTTTCTGCAATTAAGTCTTAAGGTGTGCAACAGTACAGGGTCATCATTATTGTATTTTTCATTTCAAAATTTTCCCTGCAAGAGATATTGTCTTGAAGATAGCTTATGCTGCTCTAAAACCTCAGTGTACTTTTCAGCATTAAAGCTGCCATCACAAAAGTGTAAATTACCTTTCCCAAGGGCACTGACACAACCCCATACCATGACAGACCCTGGTTTTTGGACTTCTTGCTGATAAGACTGGAATCCAGACTTATCAGTCATCTTCTATATTAACCATCTAGATACTGGATGGTTAATACCAAACATCGAGTGAGGCCAGTCCAACTGGGCTATCCATGTCACCGCCATGAGGATCCCAAGAACCATGGGTGCCACCATTTTGATGTGCCATGCCATCCGTTTCATCTGCCGTAAGGAGCCGGTCGCGGTGACGTCACTTCTGGTTTGCTTCTGCATCTGCTCAGTCGCCTGCATTGCTAAGCATGTTGCTATAACCTCACCGACAGAGTGCCCGGATGTGCGACTGACCGAAAACACATCTTGGATTTCAAAGTAAGTAGTGCGTAGTGCCCAAACAATTTAAATTTAGGCAAAAAAAACAAACAAACAACCAACCAACCAACAACAACAAAAAACAATGAAGCTGGCTTTTAATACCTAGTGGTGCTGTGACATGTTTTGTTCTTATGTGCTGTTTTAACTTTATTGTATGTGTGTTTTTTGTGAATCTTTGCTGCTGTAAAGCCCTTTATAAATAAATGTTGATTGATTGATTGAATGAAATTGGTCACTGAGCTCACTACTCAGATTTCTGTCATCTGTGACAACATCAAAACTGATCGAGAATCTTCTTTAAATCACAGGCAGAATATTCACGTAAGTGTGAAAATAACATACAGAATTAAGAATATTTTATTCTAGGCCATGTTTCCTGCCAATTTATTTCCCTGAATCAAATTTATTTTACATTTGTTGTGATCAAGTTGTGATCACCGGTGTCCCCACCCATTCCAGTATAGAAGCTGAAGGGTTTTAGTTAAAAAGTCTGAAGGACCTAAATAACATGGTGAGATGCTGAGGAGTATCCAGGCATGTGGCAAATAAAGAAAAATGCTTTTAATGGTTGGGGGTCAAGAAGGGAAGCTGAAGGGTTTTAGCCATATTAATGCTCCCTAGAACCATTTTGCTGAACTCAAGTCTGATGGACCTAAATGACATGGTGAGATGGTTGGCGAAAAACTATTGTAGCCTTTAATGTATGTACCATTAAAGGCTACAGTAGTTTATTATCAACAAATCATGTCAGTCTATTTAAAGTACCTTCATCTCAAGACCTTCATACACCCAAGCAATTTTGAACCATGGTGTATCACATACAATCAACACAATATATTTTCATCAGCCTACATCAATGTTTGGTCCAAGGCATTGCCTTAGTTATATTATACACCCAGTCTTCAATAGCAAAATGGTGCTTTTCGCCATTCGGCATCCATTTCTTACAAAAAAGATCTGGAATACTGACTCATCTGGACATAAAACCAGATCCCTCAGATCCAAAAGAAGTTGGCACTGCTTCTCAACAAGATAATGGTAAGGTTTCTTTTTTGTTGCACAGTAAAGGTTTCATGTAACTCCATATGGAGAGGTGATGGTCTAGTGGTTAAGGTGTTGGGCTTGAGTCAATCAATCAATCAATCAATCAATTTTTTTATATAGCGCCAAATCACAACAAACAGTTGCCCCAAGGCGCTTTATATTGTAAGGCAAGGCCATACAATAATTATGTAAAACCCCAACGGTCAAAACGACCCCCTGTGAGCAAGCACTTGGCTACAGTGGGAAGGAAAAACTCCCTTTTAACAGGAAGAAACCTCCAGCAGAACCAGGCTCAGGGAGGGGCAGTCCTCTGCTGGGACTGGTTGGGGCTGAGGGAGAGAACCAGGAAAAAGACATGCTGTGGAGGGGAGCAGAGATCGATCACTAATGATTAAATGCAGAGTGGTGCATACAGAGCAAAAAGAGAAAGAAACAGTGCATCATGGGAACCCCCCAGCAGTCTACGTCTATAGCAGCATAACTAAGGGATGGTTTAGGGTCACCTGATCCAGCCCTAACTATAAGCTTTAGCAAAAAGGAAAGTTTTAAGCCTAATCTTAAAAGTAGAGAGGGTGTCTGTCTCCCTGATCTGAATTGGGAGCTGGTTCCACAGGAGAGGAGCCTGAAAGCTGAAGGCTCTGCCTCCCATTCTACTCTTACAAACCCTAGGAACTACAAGTAAGCCTGCAGTCTGAGAGCGAAGCGCTCTATTGGGGTGATATGGTACTACGAGGTCCCTAAGATAAGATGGGACCTGATTATTCAAAACCTTATAAGTAAGAAGAAGAATTTTAAATTCTATTCTAGAATTAACAGGAAGCCAATGAAGAGAGGCCAATATGGGTGAGATATGCTCTCTCCAGAAGATCCAGAAGATCCAGAAGATCATGGTTTCAAATCCCCGCCTGACTGGAAAATCACTAATCCCCTATTGCTCCCGGTGTGTAGTGAGACCTTGTATGACAGCACCCTGGCATAATTGTAAAGTGCTTTGTAAAGCGTCTGATGCAGATGGAAAAGCGCTATATAAAAGCAGTCTATTTACTATTTACCAAAGTAATCCCTTGCCAATATGGTTATATGCAGGGTTGGGTAGGATTACTTTGAAATGTAATACAAAAGTAATCAGATTACATGTAATCCAAATGTATGTACATACATACATGTAATCCACATGTATTCTTTCAAAGTAATCCTACCCAACCTTGGTTATATCAGCTATTGATGAATAATGGTTCTTGATGCAGTGCCATCCGAGGGATCAGAGACCATGGGTGCTCAGCTTAGGTTTACACCGTTACCTTTTACACACTGAAATTCCTCCAGATTCCTTGAATCATTTAATGTGCACAATAGAGGGAGCAATATGTAATTCTCTTTAAATATTTCTTTGAAGAACATTATTTTTAAACATTTTGACAATTTTCTCACACGTATTGACAACCTGGAGATCCTCTGCCCCTCTTTGCTCTTCAAACATTCAGACTTTTGTGGATCCAAGTCATGTTTACAATCGCCTGTTGAAATCATGTGTTACTTAACTTTGCTCCTTTTTAACCACATTACTAGGTCTAAAATGCACCTGTTCCAACTTTTTATTTGATGAGTTGCAGGCCTGAAATGAAGAAATGAATATATATTACCAAATTAAATGAAGTTGACTACACAAAATCAGAAATATCTTGAGTTCATACTGTCCGCAGTGAAACAGATGTCAGAGTAATTGTAATTTTTGTATTTTTTTTTTTTTTTTGCATTTTCCATATTGTCCCACTTTTGTCTGACTTGAGGTTGTAGTACTTGCTGATGTAAAGACAGAATGACAGTCATTTATGAAACTCCTGTTTTTGGCGAGTTAAAAACAAAATGAAGGAAGTTGTTTGTTTCATTGTTTTGTGTGGGGACAGTACCAGTCAGGCTGCATCTACTCTACCTCTGTTTCCTGTAGGTGGGAGAAAGTATGTGACCTTTATGTTATCCATGTGAACAGTGGCTGGTTAGCTGGGGATGCCCCGTGAACCACAAAACCAAAAGCTCAAAGTGAAAGGGAAATTGATCCTTTTGTGCCTTCTCTCCCCCCGCCCCCAACACACACACGTTGCACCACTGATTCCACACTAAGAGTTTCTACCTTCATTTCTTCATTTAGACTTGAATTACTAACTTAATTGCTGTTAGGGGGAACTGCAGCTGTCCATGGGGATCCACAGGCTCTAGATTAGGTAGTGTTTATAAAATAGGTAGCTGACATTTTTCAAGGGTGGTAATAAATTATGCAGAGTTTGTATAATGAGTTGGAATGGTGTGTGAGTCCAGAATGTTTTAAAAACCTTGTACCTTAGACCTCAACAGTTTTAGAAGAAAAGCTCAATCCTTTTATTTCCTATTAATTACATAATTTTTTAATGTTAATTTACTGTCTTAATGTATTTATAAATTGTTTAGGTTCTTGTTATCATATACACACTATTGTCATCATCATTATTATTATTATTATTTCAACTTCTATTTTGTCATTTGATTTTCAAATGGACCACAATAGAAATGTCTTCACTTTCTTGTGTCCATGTACTTTTAATGTATTTACAATTATATTATGTTCTTACACTGAACTTGGTAAATAAAATCATGCACACACATACACAGACACCACTTTGCTTATACAGATGATTTTCCAGCCCCTGATGGAATGGAGTGTGAGTCCAGAATATAATTATCAATTCTTCAATGTTGTTAGCTAATATCCATAGTTGTTGTTGTTGTTGTTCATTTGGCTGCTCCTGTTTTTGTTTGGGGTCACCACAGCGGATACAGCCAGATCCGCACTGGTATTTGGCACAAGTTTTACGCCGGATGCCCTTCCTGACACAACTCCAGTGTTACCTGGAGAAACACACACAGCCGCTGGTGTTCCAAAGAGGTCTCCCATCCATGTACTAACCAGTTGCTGCACTGCTTAGCTTCAGAGATCTGACGGGATCAAGCTGACACAGAGCAGACCAGCTACCAGCTAATATCCATAGTATCTCCAAAAATATTAATCCTATCAATGTTCTGTTTTTGGCAGCATTCATCCTTGACCCAAAATACGTAAGCATACCAAATGGTGAATGTCAGCTCTCCCCAGTTTCTCTGTGATTGAAGCCATACACATGCACTCACATATACACAGAGGCCACTTGGCTATTAATATATAGATTTCAGCCTTCATATGTGAAGCACATCAAATGCATTTCCCAATTAGAACATGGAGAGTGTTGCAAAATTCTGCACATGCCAGTGATGTTTTATTTTTTAACACTTGGTATCGCGGGACAACATCTCTTATGTATTACACAGCTTTACTGTAAAAAAAACAAAAAAACAACAACAATACAGAATTA